>NC_051075.1:86527686-86724208 GCF_004664715.2 Peromyscus leucopus
CTCCGACCCCGACCCCGACCCTAACCTTTAAACCCTCACCTTAACCCCTAACCCCTAACCCCTCACCCTAAACCTGTACCTAAACCTAAACCTAAAACTAAACCTAAACCTAATGCTGCTGAATTAGCTTGTACAGCACCATAGACTACTCTAGTCATGTACTATGATCCTAAATTTTCTCAGGATGCTCCCAAAATTGCTGGCTCCCATGATCAAGAAGACATGGTTTATTAAACTATGCCCATATTACCAAAATATTGGTTATAAATAATTGGTTTCTTTTAAGGGGGTTTGTTTACAATTGTTATTGGTTATATCAACAAAAGATGACAAAAATTAATTTCAGAGATATCTTTCTAGAAGAATAAAGTGGAAATGATGTAGAATTGAATGGGGGAAAAAGGTAGATTATTGTTATTGAAAAAATGGTGTTGAATCTACTTTAATCCCCAATATCAAAAGTATTTTACATTGTATAGATTTTAGTTTATTGATACAAATTTAAATTTAATTTTGTATATGTATATCTCTACCTGTTTAAGATATTACGTTAATACAATTCATTTAAAATGTAATATAATTAAGAAATACAGATTTATAGTCATCTATAGTAGTCTATAATAGTCAAAATTATAGTCATGCTAGTTAGGTTTTCTAGATATATAGACATATATTTTAGAGAGATATGTAATCTTCAAACACTTCAAAGACCTACAGAAAATGGCATTTAAAATGGTTTAATAACTTAGACTTTTCATGACAGTGAGACATGCCTCCTCCTGGCAGCACCAATGTACTCCAGAGAAGAAGATGGACATCAAAGAAACTCTGTACGGAGTTAGTTTTCTTTATGGCAAAAGCTAGCCATATGGACAAATAAACTACCCTTGCCTCAATTGCTGACAGTTACTGGTCGTACAGGATCAACAGGGCACAAGAAGGGTGACTGTTGAACTTTCCCAAGACAAGGTAGGACAGTCCTTCAAAATTTCTTGCTTCACAGGGAAGTCTGTCAGATATACTAGAACTGTAGGTCAAAGATGGATGCCCCAACATTACAGAGAAACTTTGGGTGACTGTCCAGATAGCCTGATGTCCCTGCCATTAGGTAACATTTCATCCTTCTAGAGACTTTGATGGAGTTTAAGTCTAGATAGTTATAATTTTTCTTAGTTATGACAAAAGAATAAATTAGACATAAAACTTTGGACTCACTAAGATAGGATGAATAATTAAAAGTTTTCTCTGATTTTGCCAAATACAAAGACTGTATATTGTAACTGTTTTGTTGTATGTAATTTTACTATGTTAAAATTGAAACCTTCCTTTTTGATTAGACAGAAAGGGGAAATGCTGTGAGATAATCCTTCTGTATGCTATGAAAATGTATCATTCTCATTGGTTAATAATAAAGCTAATTGGCCTATAGCAAGGCAGGATAAAGTTAGGCAGCACTATCAAACTGAGGATTGGGATGAAGAAAAGGCAGAGTGGGAGAAGACACCAGCAAGTGTCCCAAGAAGCAAGATGATAGAGGACAGGTAAAGCCACAAGTCATGTGGCAATACATAGATTAATAAAAATGGGTTAATTTAAAAGTAAGAGCTAGTTAGTAATAAGCCTGAGCTATTGTTTGAGCATTTTGTAATTAATATAAGTGTTTGTATGTTTATTTGGGACCAGACAGTTGGAACAAAAACCTCTGTCTGCACACTGGTGCTGGTTCACCAACTACAACGAGTTTTCACTGCCTGACTCTGGAGTACTGAATTCTGATAAACAGTCATGAGTTCTTACTAAAGATAATGGCATGGGGCATGGTTGTCAAAATATCACAACTGCAAAGATAAATTTGCAGGTTAAAGTGCAGGTACTAGAAGCAAACATCAAGGCAGTACTGCAAAGACAGAAATCTGGGTTTCAGCAGAGTAAATAAAGAAGAGAGAACATAATGGTTTGTGATGTGAACCCACAAGTAGATACATATTGCCTAGTTCGGTTGGAGTCATAGGTTAAAAACTACCTCATCAATAGGTGAAAAATATTTTAATAGGTCTCTAGCTACTTTATGTTAAATAAATGATGCCATTAGAAGACTATTATTTGCATTTATGAATAACACTCATTAAAGTAATGTCTTAAGGTGACTAATTTTCACAAGCTGCATGACCATGCTTTTTGTAGATATGAACAGCAGTGAGCTAAAGTTATTAGTATTCACTAAATTCTGAGTTAGAAACTTGACATCACTTCCACTAACTCATCTTATTATGGGAGGACATTGTAGTCAAACTTTTTATGTCCCTCCTGACAACTCCCAAATCATGACACAGAAACTTATTGTTAATTATAAAAGCTCAGCCAGTAGCTTAGGACTCTTTCTAACTAGCTCTTAAAACTTAAATCAACACATTTATATTAATTTACTTTCTGCCTCATGGCTTTATTACCTCATCTCAGTAGTGCTCATACTGCTTGGTCTGTATCTCATGGTATCTTGGCCTTTCTTCTTCCCAGCACCCTCTATGTCTGACTGCTTGCCTATACCTCCTGCCTAGTTAATGGCCATTTAACTTGATATTAAGCCAATAAGAAGGCACCTTGGCAAAGACACATCTTCACAGTGTATGAAAAGATTATTCCACAACAGGACATGGAGCCTTGATTTTACTTGCTAAGTGATTGATATAAGATGACTTTTAATGTACTTTGCAAACAGAAAAGATTGGCTAATGAAAACTTTCTGAATAGAAGTATAGGCTTTGGACATCTACATATTTTTCAAAACAAGGATTACAGAGCATATATATGGTTACAGTTAGGGTTTTATTTATTTATTTATTTGTGTGTGTGTGTGTGTGTGTGTGTGTGTGTGTGTGTGTGTGGTATATTGTCAGGATTATGTTTCTATTGCTGTGATAAAAACATTATAACCAAAATGAAGATGGGGAAGAAAGGGTTTATTTGGCTTACAGGTTACAATCCAATCTTCTGCTTACAATCCATAATCAGGGGAATTCCAGGCAGGAATTAAAGGCAGGAATGGAAGCAGAGACTATGAAAGAGTACTCTTTGTTTGCTCCAAATAGATTGCTCAGCCTGCTTTTTTATGCCACCCAAGACAACATATGAAAGGGTGGCAACATCCCCAATGAGGTGGGTCCTTCCACACCAATAATTACTATAGAAAATGCCCTGAAAATTTGCCTGGAGGGAATCTGATTGAGGCATTTTTCTCAATTGCAGTTACTTTTCCCAGGTAACTCTAGCTTGTGCCAAGTTGACAAAAATCTAACTAGGGCAGGTGGTTTCTTATGCCTGGACTTATTTATAGTCCAGAATGAGGACAAGTATTAGACAGTAGAGTTATCCAAAATGAAGGGCAAGCATGAAGCCTTTTAGGCAACTGTTCCTCAGGATGTTATGGAATGATGCTTGAAAACTAGTATTCTGGAGAGAATGAAGAACAAGGAGTAGTCACAAGTGTTGATTTCTGGTAGTTAACAAAATATTTTTTTATGACATTTTAGAATTTTCTGTGAAGTTCTAGAGATGTTTTGGAAATTGTCAGTAGCAAAACATACCTGAATTTGGGTAAGGGCTTGCAATGCAATAGGTGAATGGGAAGCAAATCCTTTAGCTACATATGGAGCACAGCTTCAAAATCAATACTTCTTAGTTAATGTAAAAAAGAATAAAGATGTCCCTTCATCTTTTAAGAATTCCAACTATACAAGGGTTTGATGCCTAAAATGAATGTGTCTACTGTACTATAATTAGATGATAAACATATTAAACTGCCATAATCTTGAAACAATTTTCATCATTTTAACAACACACTGGAAAATAAGTTCCTAGCAGAGACATGTTTTCAACGTGTAGCTCTCTCCTGGCAAAAGAAGGGAAAAAAGTCCCTCTGTATGCTTTTGTTAGGCATCCAGTCTGATTGATTTCCCCTGTGATGAGTAACTGACAACTTGCTTGTGATTTATGGATTTGGAGTAATTGAATTTTTTGGCTGTCATGTACTTTGAGCAAGAAATATTACATATGTTTCCAGAAAGATTACTTAGAGAAGAAAAGAGTGAAGTGATGCCAAGTTCTGAAATTTTATTTAGAAACAACATTCTAACCAACTGGAACTTAAGATATTCTCCCCATATTTCTGAAACATGTTTGCTAAATAATCTTTGAAAATGTAGTTTGGGACATAAGGTTTAAAATATGACATTTTTTGGTTAAGTTGAAGACTCAAGTGGAAAGCAGAGTAGATTATTTTCACTTGCCCAAGAGCAAAAAAGGTGCTACTGAGGACTGGCTCATGCCAATGTAGGCACAAACTTCTCCAGAAGCAGGAGGTTCACAACTGCTCATTTTGCCTTTCAAACATTAGATATTTCTACAAGCAGATATTTTAAAGTAGAAAAAAAGAACCATTCATTCTCTAAAGCAAGTTCTTAGCTTTACCATAGGCGGGCCTACCACTGCATTCACTGGCTTTTACTAGTTCTCATCAGTCTGTGGATGTGTTTGATCCACGCAGAATTTTTATTGACTGCAGAAGAACCTGCAGAAGGACTGAGGAAGACACTGAAGACCTAAGCCATAACACCATAGAATGGTGAATGTGTGGCTTAACCAAGTCAGTTCTGAGTTTGTGGACACCATTAAAATTGGCTGCACCAAATCATGTTCAAGTGTTTTCTACATGGTTCTAAATTGGGTAATATTACCCCAACTAGAAAAACATAAATATTTGTTAAGATACTGTTTGGGTGTTAGAATAACAGATTCATTTTTATGGCATTTAGAGCACATAAAATGGAAAATAATTGACTTGAAATATATAGGACACTCTGTAAAAGGAGTCATTGCCACCCCAAATGCTGATGGCAACTGATTTGAGAAATTCAAGTAGGACATCAGAATTTTCTTAAATATCATTTAATTTGTGAAATTTGTAATCTCAATCTTGCCTACAATTCTTTATGACCTTGTTGATATAGACCTTATTTCTTTCTAAATCTCAGGAATATTACTTTATTATAATCATTTCTCTTTTTCTATATCTTCAATCACTTCAAACTCTCTGCATTAGGACATTTTCTCTTCTTTTCTATGTCAAATAACCACTTTTCTGAGTTTCATTGTTCTCTGGCTCTGACTCCCTTCTTCATTCCCAGGAACCTGTCTCTTTGCCAATGTCAGAATAGTAGTTTCTTTGCATATTTATCGAAAGAGACCATATTTGTACTATGAAAAGAACAAGGCTCATAGGCTCTGTAGTTTCAATGTACATGGTTTTATTACATAAATATCAGGAGTCATCATACAACATTCCACTTTAAACACAGTTGTATGTGTATTGCACACATATACACATACAAATATATTTTAAATTCTCCAATAAGTGACTTCTGTTTTTTGCATATAAAACATACTCCACACCAATTTCACATTTATTTCCTAATTTAGTATCACATTATATTTCCTCAAGGGTAGGTATGTACTAAAACTATGATGTAGGCACTAACGTTTTTGATTCCTTGTCTGTTTGTTTTCAAAATTAAAATTTCATTTACTTGCATAATTTCTTAACTTCCCCCATTTCTCTCAAGAAAAAATCACTCCAATTTGAGTCAAGAAAACACTGGGTTGAAATAATTACAGTTAAAGATGTGTCTAGAATTGATTACATACACACTGTAAACTAGATAACTGAAGAAATTGCATCTCTTTTTAACTGTGTTTCAAAGCACTGATAGCCTACTTTTGTCTTTTAATCTGTGCTTTTAAAAATAAATTCAAAAGGTATTAAATGTGTTGATGTATTTTGATTCTGTATTTTACAACATGTCTACAGAGAAATGCTACCACAAATTAGAGTCAGTGGTTTCTTCTTTAACAATGAAGCTACTTCCTGCATCAATTTGGTACAACCATATATACACGAGATTTCTACATTTTACAGTTTAGATATTTAGTGGCAAATATCATGCCTATGTGTGGCATGAAGTGAATAGTGATGATGCTTATTCATTATTTGAGATTAAATCTATGGACACTAATTGTAATATACCAGATGATGAAGTATCCAAACAAGTGGAAAAGAGTCAAAACTTATACCAAAACCAAGTAGGGGTCAGCTATTTCTGTTCAGCCATAATTTTCTAAGGAGTTTATCTCAACAGATTGAATGATGACTTTGTCAAAGGCTCATGGTACCCTTAGGCCAAATTATTGCTGTTTTGTTAGCACAATGAAAAATGTCTTGCTTGTGATTATAATGTGTTCTCATACTGAGTACTAAAGATATCAATTTACCTGTGATTGAATAACTCATAAAAATGAGTTGAAATTTGTTTAGTTTGGGGAAGTAGTAAAAATATATAATGTAGTGTTACTCATTTAAAAATATTACTTTATATGTTGTCAGAGATTAATTTTCAGAAATATCTCAAAGTCCATGCTATTTACTCATTTATACATACTGTTAGCTGCTATTTTAATATTCCATTGTGGAAGAGAAGGATTGAATCTAGCTATATGAATGTCAGCTTATCTTTCAATTTCCTTCTACTGAGAACTCTCTCAGATGTTTTGAATATATACTTTCCCAAACATGACCATTCTGTATTATTTCATGTTAATCATCAAAAGACACAAGCCATTGAAATAAAATATAGCAAAGCTAGTAACTTCACTTAGAGTGGTAAATCATCTTCCCTTCTATACAATTTAATTTGGCTGAAAGTTATTTGAAATAATCATATCCAGAATAATCCTAAATAATATTTTTGTTTATAGAGACTTACATGATTGAAGTGATATTTATAAATCAATATTAACAATTACTTTTACATAAACACCATAATCACAGTACAATAACCAACAACTAAGTAATTTATATTTATACTTCAGTATTTATGATTACATCCTTACATAATATCACTTGTAAGTTTTCACTTGTGGAAAAGTGCAAAAATATCATACAGATTCATATATGTAAGTCATAATACTATCTACACACAATAGATTTAAGAAAAAGAAGGAAATGGACAGATAGAGTAGAAATTAACTATGTGACCTTGTGGGCTTAGAAATCTTTGAGCAATGGCCTTCCCATAACTGGTAGAATACCTATACCATCACAATTTTGTCCTATTATCTATTTACATTCATGTAGCTATAAATATATGCTGTGTGTATTTTCTATATTTACAGTATATATACACCTATGTATGGACATGCAGATCAATCTGCACAGCATAATGAAAACATTTGTTTTCCTTACATAATATCACTTGTAATTTTTCACTTGTGGAAAAGTGCAAAAATATCATACAGAATCATATTTTTCTCTAAAAAAATCACCATTGATGCTGCATTTTGTAATTTACAAATAAACTATGAAATATAGTTCATTCACAAATTGAAATTAATTGCAATGTTGTTACAACAAGGCATTACTGAGGTTTTGATTTTTAGCATACTTGAAGTCATTTGTCTTTCAAAACAAAGACATGAATACGTTGTTAGCTTTTGATGTGTTTACCTTTGAACTATTCATTAAATATGCAATTACATTCTAAAGCTCATGCTAGTCAAATGTTGTTTGTATACAGTATTTATCACTGCTGTTGCATTTATTGTTCTGAAAGAGTCTTCTTTAGAAAAATGTTTCAGTCTGCTGAGAAGACTAAAGCTACAATGTTCCTGGAAAGTTTTCACCCTATAGAAAAGGCTGGAGGATAAGTGAGGCAAAAATTGAGAAGGTAAAATTTTAGTGGATTCTCGGGGGAAATAACAGCAAATGCTAGAAACATTTTAACTGCAGCTCTCAAGCCTTCAGCCTCTCCTGCCTCATAAACAACCTGGAAAATGTTCAGTTCTTTAAAACATTGATTGTACTCTTCCATTAATTATCAGCTGTGGTCCTCCATTGCTCATGTTGTCTGTCATTTCCTGTTAGCAAAATAATATGAATCAATTAAAACTCACTTTCAGAGTAAGACATTGATATGCTTAATAGAAAAACAGAGATTACAAGCCATTGAAGAACATTTTGGGGTAAAGGACAGCGATTGATACAGTTGCTGTGATTTAGGAAACGAAATTTCACGGCATCTTGAATCACATGAAAATGTTGAAATGACAGCCCAGGCTTCCATATACAAATCAGTTCACTCTCTTTCCACATGCCCAAATTTACCCTCTTTTACTTCAACTCATTTTTGGAAGGAACTAACCTAGAAAGAAGATGCCTAACTGACCAGTATATTTTGCCAATATACAGCTCCTCTGCCAAGCACATCAACAAATGCCAACATATTCTACAGATGTTTACAGAAAAATGAAAAAATGTGTGGCCTTTTGTTTATGAATTTAAAAACGTTCACAGTGAGAAAGATATTTGTTGTGTTTAGGTTTTATTTTGTTTTGAAAAGGACTTGGAAATGTAGCCCGGACTGATGTACAACTCGAGTGTAGCCCAGAGTTACTTCAAACTTGCAATCCTTCTGCCCAGCCTTCTGAGTGTTGAGAATCTAGGTGTAAACCATCATGGTTGGCTAAGAAAATTTTTTTATAATAACACTATCACTTATTCAATAAGTGGGACAATGAAAATTTGGGGCACATTTTTAACATATTTATTACTAAGAAAGTACCAGGGAATTGTGCTTGTAAAGACATGGATATAGATACATGAAAAATAGAGTGACATGAAGACTTGCAATTGTAGAAAATATTTACATAAATTTTAGATAATTTGAATTCACATTGTTTATTGACTGATTTTTGTTTATTTGTTTGTTGTGTTGGTTGGTTCATTTTGAGACAAGGTGTCATGTAGCCCAGGCTTGCTAGACATTACTCTGTACTTGGGGATGGCCTTGAACTTCTAACCTATTGTTTCCACCTTTGGAGTTGCAGAAACCCAGGCATATGTCACTTGCCTGGTCTACAAGATGCTCGAGATGCTAGGCAACCACTTTACAACTTGGCTACATTCCCAGCCCCTGTTTATTAGCTACTAACTTTACATTATATGACAAGAAGTCACGAGATCAGAGACCCATTCTCATTTTTCATAGTGCACAGTATTATAGATAATATATTAGCATATAATATAAATATTATGTAATAGCAAAATTGTCTATTATCCAAGATTGACAATTCTATACTTCAACAAGTTGACTTTCTTAAGGGCAAAAAATCATTTCAAGAGAAAACTACTGTTTTTGTAGTCTTCTGCTTGCTGCCAATTTCTACTTTGTTTCTGTTGTGGAGGCTTCTAAGGATGAGTACAGTGAAAGTAGGTCTGGAAATGTGGGGGTCATTGGGCTGGTGTTAAGTTTATAGTGATAAAAACTGATTAATGGAAAGATTAGCCAAACTCAATTCCCCAAATTATCATTATAAAATGAAGCACATTTTCTTATTTGTTCTGCTAGAAGAGAAAGAAAACTTCCTAGTAAATGCATAGAAATAAGAATTTCAGCTATCTTTCCCATTCCCTAAAAAGATTTCAAATTAAAAAAAATAAATAAAAACAACAGATATTTCCTAAATCCCATAAAATTAGAGTATCAATCTTTTAGTATAAAATTAAAAAAAACTTCTGAAATCTTATAAATTCAAGAATTTTCTTAACTAAAGCTACTCAAATTCAGACACAGTAAAATTACTGATAGAAAATAATAGTGAAAGTTAGTTTTAAATGGATGAGTCTCATCATTTCATTTGCAATTTGGTATTTCAAATTTTATAAGACCATACTCCTAATTTCGGCAAGGACAGACTTGATATTTACAAACAAATGTACTTCCTTCAAAAGGACTGCAAATGTAACTTTCTGCATTTCCAGTTAAGTTCTTTGGCCAAACCAAGAGTCTTGACTATTATTAATAACTGGAAATATGGAAAATGTAGTATATCAGATAACTTTACCAATAGAAACACTACATATAAACATTTTACTATATTAATATCAAACTTTAGTTATCTGTTCATGCAATTTTGTCATGACAGAAATATACAGTTTGTCTTTATCCAGACTCATCTATTATTAAACCAAACGTCTCATCTGTGAATTATGATACTGAGTCAGAATTGTGATGCAGCAGAGAATAAAGGGAATTATGAATCATCCAAGCAGAACTGTTCTTGGATGCTTAGAGGCAGGCTGAATATTTGAAATACTTAACCAACTTTGAAGCTGTAAGGTTCTGCCATGTAGGTTATATCTGCTCCTCAGAGTAGTCCTTCTAAAAGAGATACTTTGAGGAACATACAGCATCAGTCCAGACTGATCTGCTGACATCATGGCTTTCTAATAGAGGTAGGGCTTCCTGTGGCAGCATCACAACATGGCAACTCCCTAGAAGTCAGCGTACCTTGTAGGTAACTCCGGTGTCGGGGGCACCACCGGGCAGCTGGGCAAGTCGGTTATTTCAATAGCCCTCAATCTCTAATGTAAATATAACAATTATACAATAAATATTGAACAAACATATACGAAGAAAAGCTAAATAACACTAGCATAAAAATAGAGCATAAAGGAGACACTATCACAATTATCTTTTACTATAAAGATCTATTTTTAAATGAACCAGTTCTATTTATAATGTCAATTTTTTTTTTATTTTAAATGACATGTACAGGTATGTCTACAATTACTTCCTAGGGACAGTTAATGAGAATCTATTCTCCTTATGTGTAGGCAGTATATGGAATGAAGATAGATAAACTACAAAATAAATATTTCTTAACTTTAACATTATGAAGAAATATGCATAACTCTTGCTACTATTTCTTTTATGCTATGATTGTATAATTTTATTTTCAAGAAATAAATCAAAATATAATTTGTCCATTATCTTAGTGAGTTGATTTTTACAGATGTTTATCTTTTCCTCAATAGATGAAGTAACAGGAATGGAATTTAGAAATACATATCAAATGTAATTGGAACACACACAGCTCTTTCCATACTACTTGTTCCTTAATGCAGCTAATATAACTTTCTGTTTGAATAGCCTTCATAAAACAATTATGCAAGCAGTATTGTATAAAATACAGGCAAAGCTAGCCAAATATGCATGAAGTTTAGATGAGTATTCAATGAAGCTTTATATGGAGTGCAATATCTGCACTGATAGACAAGGCTTTTTGTCGCCTTACTAAAGAGCCTCTTTTATGCTTGAAGATCCAATTTACATAATCAAATGCATCTACTTATAAGCACAAAGGATATACTGGAAAAGAGAATTCATGTGATTTCTAAAGATGGCATTATTAAGTGGAGGCTGTATTTAGTTTGTTTTTCCTCACTATAATACATGAAAATCCATATTTATAAGGTGCTTAATATTTTATGAAATGCTATTTTAGGAGCAATGGTTTCGAATACACAGAGGCTACAAAATTCTGCTGAAAATGGCTGTGCTTATGAATTGCCGAGAAAAACTAATTAAAAAAAACCTTTTATTAATCTAATAGGGTCAAACTTACAAAATGTGATTTCCGAATTGCCATCTAAGTTTGTAAATTGATTCACCTAGTTGTACTGTTCAACCCATGGCAGCAGTGTGAGGCAAAATGACAAAACTCACTTTCTCAGCCATTTCATGAGAGTGATGCAGGGAATGTTCCCTTTCCGAGAACATTCTCCTTTGCTCATAGCTGGCTAGACGACAAGTTAGCCAGGAGGACAGAGTGCAGCCCCCAATGCCAATACACGCCAAAGACATGGAAGCGAGGTGTAGTGGGTACAAGGATGAGGTCTTCTTTGTGACTGCCCGAAGAAACTGAAAATTCAGGATGCCTCCAATGAGTCCACAGATACAACAGGCTGAAAAGAGGATCATCTGAGAAAAAGAAAGAAGGTATTAACGTTGATAAGGCTGAGATTTCCAGAACACAGAGACTCATGATGCTGCAGGCCAAGGATGGTAAACCTACAGTGAAGAGGATGTGTTCTCTTTGGTTATAAGAAGGTAGGATAGGTATGCCTGTCAGTGGAGACTCCACTCAGTCTGACTCACTGCAGAGGAAGTATATCATAGAACTTCTAAAATGGAACCAATGATATATATGTATATTATGAAACTCTGAAGGAAACCAAATTTAGCATTTGGCTAGATACAGATGAAAATAATACTCATCTCTGATATGCACACTTTTGTGCAAGGAATGGATGTCACCTGCCTGATTCCTCCCAGAGGTCCTCTGTAAGAAGCACTAATACAATTTGGAAGAATAAATGGTGATCAGGTCAGATTTTCTAACTTAAATTCAGTTTCATTCTGATGTCTTCTCTAAGTATCCAAGTATCTATAACTTTCTATCTACATAAACTTGGAGAATTTAGTTCAGTCTTATTTTTTTTTTCTCATTACTATTTTATGTTTCCCCAAATGAGATTCTTAGGGACTTGCCATAACCTGACCCAGCATCATTCAAATCTTTTGTTGATGTGTGGCACCACAATGAACTATAACACAGCAGCTGTTTCAAAAGTCTTGTTTGATCATTTTGAAGGAGCATGGAGTGTGGCTTTTATTGTTGATCTTACTAATGGTTAAACATGGGTCTCTATTCATAGGGATAAGATGTTAACTCAATCTAAAGAGGACCCTTGGGAGCAGTAAGTAATATGCTTTCTGTGTAGTAAATATTCTGTGAATATTTTATAAATGTAATTGACTCTTTTTTTTTTTTTTTCTGGTTTTTCGAGACAGGGTTTCTCTGTGTAGCTTTGCGCCTTTCCTGGAGCTCACTTGGTAGCCCAGGCTGGCTTCGAACTCACAGAGATCCGCCTGGCTCTGCCTCCTGAGTGCTGGGATTAAAGGTGTGCGCCACCAACGCCCGGCTGTAATTGACTCTTTAAAGAACTTCATAATAACTATATTTGCTTTGGGCAACTTGTCTAAATTATCCTATGGGGTTTAATGGATCTTTTGTAGGGTAATACTAACTTGTTATCCATTCATATTTCCATTTTCTGGAACACAGTATCCAATTACACTTCTCTCCCTAGTTCTTAGGACCAAACAGGACCTCTCATATGCTAGGCAATCACTCTACAACTGTGCTATACCCACAACAAACCTTTATTGCCCATTGAGATGTCACACACATTTCATAACAAGGACATTTATAATTTCTTGGAAAAAATTTGTTTTTTTCTTAGACACCTAGTAGAAAAAAAGTCATAGCTTTTACAGAAGTCCTTTCTGGACATTATTGATCTCATTTGTTGTGTTAATTCTTTAGCACAAATAGCTTTATAACTTACTTTAGTGTTTATTTTTACATTATAAGATATTGTTTGCTGTCAACAGTTAGCTGAGTTCAACAAGTAATTTTTGAGTGATGGCCATCAGTGAGGCAGTTTTTGGCATTAGAAGGAATTGTGCATTAATACCCTTGAGTATAATGAGGTTTAACATATTAAGCATGGTATGGTCAATATCAGAGAGACAGAGACAGAGAAACAATGACAGAAAGAACACACACACACACACACACACACACACACACACACACACAGAGAGAGAGAGAGAGAGAGAGAGAGAGAGAGAGAGAGAGAGAGAGAGAGGAGAGTAACAATAATCTAAAAAGTTCTTATTAATAAAAAACCTGGAGCCAGATATTGGAGTGAAAGCTAAAAGATCAGAGGAATAGAACAAGCCAGCCACAAGTTCTTACTGCTAGGAAATCCTCAGCCCAAGAGAGAGCTACTTCCTGTATACTCATGCCTTATATATCTTTCTGTGCGCTGCCACCTTACTTCTCTCTGCCCAGGTCTATCATTTCCTGTCTGTCTGTACAGACCTCCAGACCTCTATGATTAACTAGTGCTGGGATTAAAGGCAGGTGCCACCATGTCTGGCTCCGTTCCCAGTATGACTTTGAATTCACAGAGATCTGGATGAATCTCTGCCTCCCGAATGCTAGGATTAAAGGCATGTGCTATGACTGCCTGACCTCTGTGTTTAATACAGTGGCTGGCTTTGTCCTCTGATCCCCAGGCAAACTTTATTTGTTAGAGCAAATAAAAAAATCACACACACACACACACACACACACACACACACACACACACACACAGAGAGAGAGAGAGAGAGAGAGAGAGAGAGAGAGAGAGAGAGAGAGAGATTATGTGTACTCACAGTCATAAAAATGAATTAAATAAATCTTAAAAAAGAATCAACTGCAATCATAGCACCACATCTATCTTGGTTCTTTGCAAAATTAGTTTCATGGTAAAAAAAATATATATAAGTAATCCTTAGGCCCAGATCTGTATTTAATCAGTTCAATTTCCCACAGAATAAGTTTTACATTTATTAGCTCCCTGGAGGACCCAGGTGATTGCTTGGGAATCTCTAAGTGGAAAAATATAGACTCTCCTATATAGCAAACATTAAAGTTTGAATATTCAAGTATTTAAAGGTATATCAAAGCTTCTCAGGGACTTTGGTGTTTTTCTTGTCTTTTACATTCTTGATAGCTTTCTTTGAAACAATAAGCCCAAGATTTGCTTCTCAGTTTCCCTTTAATCCTAAATTAGCAACATTAAGTAGACAAAAATTCTTTAGTCATCATTTCTGTTTTGAATACCTAAATTTCAAACCCTTCACCATAGGATACAAACGAGGGAAAAACTTACAACAAGTCCAGATTTTTTTTTGGCGCACAGTATTCCACATATGCCACAAAGAAGAAACTGCAAAAGAAAAGAAGAATTATTGAATTTACATAGAGAGGAGAAGCTTAGATTTTTTTAACTTATTATAATGTGTTCATGACACTTGTTACCAGGAAGCTTACATGTTTCGGATTCCCGTCAACCCCCTCCAAAATACCTTGTTGTGGAATATCAAAGGCTAAGTGTTTTATTTTTTAAATTTTTTTTTTTGTAAAAGCTAATTGTGAGACCTAAGCAAAACTTAAATCAGTTTGTCACCAGGAAAAAAAAAATGCGAAGTAAAGAAACTAGAATTTTGCTCCTCCTGCTTTATTCCACTGTCTTTTCCTTTTCTGCTTTCTCAGAGACAAACATATTATACTGCATTCACTTGTAGTAAGCACTTAGACCTCAATGGGTTATTATATGGATAGGGAAGATAACCCAGATAAAAAGATAAGACTTCAAACAAAAAGATCATCCTCCATATAGACATTATTTGTACTTCTCATTTTGGAACAATGACTGCATCATTTTAACAGGAAGATTGTCTCTCTGAGCATGTCTAAAGAACCCAAACAGACGAAGCAATTGATGGCATACAATTTCATATAAATAGAAACTGGTTACAAAGCTGCTTTGCAGAACCAACTACATTAAATCATCTACCCATGATAAAGATATTTTGTATCATAAAATAGTCAAGTGTTTAATTTATATAGAAATATTTAGGACTGTTTCAATGCAAATTTGTTCATACTTGAGTTGGCCTAATCTGTAGCTAAAATAATTAATAAATAAATAATAAGAAAGTTAATGGCTTTCAGATATACTAACAAACCTGCTTCCATTTGATTTTCTTTTTTTTTTTTTGAGGCAAGGATTTCTTTTCTTTTCTTTTCTTTCTTTCTTTTCTTTTCTTTTCTTTTTTTTTTTGAGACAGGGTTTCTCTGTGTAGCTTTGCGCCTTTCCTGGATCTCTCTCTGTAGACCAGGCTGGTCTCAAACTCACAGAGATCCGCCTGGCTCTGCCTTCTGAGTGCTTGGATCAAAGTCATGTGCCACCACCGCCCGGCTCCATTTGACTTTTAAATTTTTTTTTTTTGTAGTATATATTAGTAAGGTTCTTGCCACCAAACCTGACAACTCGAGTTCAATTCCTGTGACTCACATAGTGGATGGAAAGAACCAACTCCTGCAGGTTGTTTTCTGATGTCCATATGTGTAAACACATGTACACACACACACACACACACAATTTCATAAATAAATGTAATAAAAATTTCAAAAGATCTCAAATCATAGATAATAATTTAACTAGTTTTAACTAAGTATTTTGTATCTGGATATATTTTTATAAAACATATACCAAAGTATTCTAATTCTTCTCTGAAATAATATGCTATGGTGATATTGTGTTCCCCAATATATTGTGAACACTAATAAACTTATCTGGGGTCAGAGAACAAAACAGCCACTAGATATAGAGGCCAGAAAATGATGGCACACACACCTTTAATTCTAGCATTCCAGAGGCAGAGTTCTATTTGGATCTCTGTGAGTTCAAAGCCACACTGGAAACAGCCAGGCATGGTGACACACGCTTTTAATCCTAGGAAGTGATGGCAGGAAGCAGAAAGGTATATAAAGTGTGAAAGCCAGGAACTAGAGCCTGGTTAAACTTTTAGGCTTTTAGCAGCAGTTCAGATGGGATTCATTCTGGATGAGGACTCAGAGTTTTCCAGTTTGAGGAAAAAGAACTAGCTTAGAAGTTGGCAAGGTGAGGTTAACTCTGTGGCCTGTTCTGTATCTCTGATCTTTCAGTGTTCACCCCAATACCTGGCTCCAGGTTTGTTTTTATTAATATTTTCTAACAACTCATGCTACAATATACATGTGAGGAATATATTGAAAAACAATGGGCAAGGGAAGCTGCTGTGAAGGGACTCTCCTGTAAGAGAACATGACAGTTATAAACCAGGTAGTATGTAGCAAGAGAAGTTAGTGAGCACAGGATACACAAAAAATTAGTAAAGACATTAGACAACCTTTCAAATTACTGGGGAAATTATAAGAACTGCTAAATGGTCTTATTAATAAAAAACCCAGAGCCAGATATTGGGGTAAAAAGCTGAGAGATCAGAAAAGCAGAAAGAAGCCAGCCACGTTCTTACCACTTGGAGATCCTCCGCCAGAGAGACCTTCTTCCTGTATACCTACGTCTATATCACTTTTTGTTCTGCCATCTCATTTCCTCTCTCTGCCCAGCTATATCACTTCCTCTTCCTGCCCAGCTCTGTCACTTCCTGTCTGTCTGTACAGACCTCCAGACCTTTATGGTTAGTGCTAGGATTAAAGGTATGTACCACCACAACTGGCTCTGTTCTCAGTGTGGCCTTGACCTCACAAAGTTCCAGACAGATCTCTGCCTTCTAAGTGATAGAATTAAAGGTATGTGCCTGACCTCTATGTTTACTATAGTGGCTGGCTTTTTCCTCTGATCCTCAGATAAACTTTATTGGGGTACAGATAAAATATCACCACAGATTAGTTATTTCATCAAAGAATTTAGCTAATCTTTCCAAACATCATATAGGAAAATTAACATGGAGTAAATTGAATGTTTATATGTACAAATTTTTGCAAATGTCATAGGAGAAAACAATTTAGTATATTTGCATAAATTCAGATAAGTAAGAAATATTTTTCTAAGTATAAAACCAATGTTATGAACCAAAATATATATTGAACTTTTGTAGAGTCTTTTGTATTGTTTCTACCTCACAGGTTTCAAGACTGTGCTCAAGCAATTCCAGTTTGGACAAATTATGTTCCTTTTAGCTCCACAAGCTTTAGATCAAAGCCTAAGCTTTCCCTTCTCTTCAAATTTCACTAACTAATCTGTTATTCAACCTGAAAGTCAATTCACCCAAATTTATTTTTAAATAATTTGGTAGCAGCACATTTTTGTTCCTTCATTTGCCTTGAAATCTATATACACTGCCATTATTTATTTACAGTAAAACTCAAAGGGCCAGAACAACACAAGCAGAATTCTCCATTCAGACCACTTGGTTGAGACCCCTAGATGTGAGGAAATGTCTCCTTCCTACTGTGCCACTTCACTTGGATGGAGCTAAGGACTTGGGGAGGGAGAATGTATAGTAGGAGAGAAGTTAGGTGACATTTTTCAATTGACCTTCAGTCAAGTATTTAAAAAAAACCTTCTGTAATAGTTATTTTAGTTAGGGTATTTAAAATAATGGAAATTTGGAGTACAGTTGAAGAGCTTTTGGCTTAAACTTAGCCATCATAATTTATGGAAAAGAGTAGCACCCCAACAAAGTAGTCAACTTACCTTTTATTCTATTGTTTATCTTTATTTACAGCAAGCCATGGCACTGAAAAGGTACTTCACATGTGGTCTAATCTAATTAGTCTTGGTCTTTACATATAGGGGCCTGGAGAACTAGAAGCCCAGACAAGTTTGTTAACTTACTAATGATCACACATGGAAGTTATCAATCACACATATAATTGAAGTCTTTATTAAGTGTCTGTTAATTTGTTTATAATTATTTACTGGAAATAATTTTCAAAAGGAGTTTTTAATGTGACCACAGTATGCATTACACTAACAAAACACCTGCTCACCTATAAGGACACTCTTTGACCTTATCAGTGTTAACATTTGATGTAATAAAATAAATGGAAAGTTAGTAATTGTACTATAGTCTAAACTTCAATCCCTTTATAAGGGCATTTGCTAATTTGAAGTATTTTTTATAAGTACTTTATCCAAGATGCAAAACACTTACTCTCATCATAGAAATTATTTAAGTAAAAAGCTGATGGTGGTCAGGTGTGTGCATGTGTGTGTGTGTGTGTGTGTGTGTGTGCACATGTGTGTGGTATGTGTTTGTGTGTACACTTGTGTAAACAGCTTGAATAAAATACATTATTTTACATGAGAAATATTAAGTGAATGGAAGGTTTTTATTTTTGCTATGAAACAAAAGTGATATAGTAACACAATGATAAGTCATCAAGTGCTATACTACAAAATTAAGTCAATTAGAGGCACCCAAGATCATCAAACAAAGTGAAGCTATTATGAAGTTAGCATTCTATATTTTAAGTGAGTGGAACTTTTTATGAAATGACCATAGAGATTATTGTTTTTGTTTTTGGTATAGAAACAAGCAAGGATATAATTTCTACTCCAAAATGCAGAATGATAACTTTTCTAGAGCCCGCTTAAGAACTAAGATTCTAAAACAATAAAAACATTTTGATCAGAGGATAAGCAAAGTCCTCCAAAGAAAGCATGGAAAGTCAGACTGTTACCTGTTGCAGAACACAGGAGAGATAAAAATCACAGGTACCCACTGTATGTGTGTGTGTGTGTGTGTGTGTGTAAATGTTTGTGTAAAACCCTGTTTCTTTCTTAGTCATCTTCTTTTAAGAAACAATATCTATAAGTACTAGAAGAAAGCTAGCAAATTTTTATAGAATATTATTTTAAAGTATGTTACTTTTGTTTATGTTGCATTTGTTTAACTCTGTGAAGCTGTGATACTGTGCCTGCCTAAAACACCTGATGTTCTAATAAAGAACTGAACAACCAATGGCAAGGCAAGAGAAAAGATGGGGGGTTGGCAGGCAGAGAGAATATATAGAAGGAGAAATCTGGGAGGAAAAAGAGAAGTAGCCAGAGAAGGAGGAGGACTTCAGGGGCCAGCTACCCAGCTACCTAGCAAGCCACAGAGTAAGAGTAAGATTTACAGAAGTAAGAGAACAGGAAAAGCCCAGAAGCAAAAGAAAGACAGGTTAAGTTTAAGTTAAAAAAAAAAAAAGCTGGCTAGAAATAAGCCAAGCTAAGGCCATGCATTCATAATTAAGAATAAGACTCTGCATATGATTTATTTGGGAGCTGGGTGGTGGGTCCCTCAAAAGAGCAAAAACAAACAATATTTTGGTGTACCAATGTGGTGCTTGAATTTCTATAGTGGCTGAGAAAGCTTTAAAAAAATGACTCCTTTAGTAGTTTCTGCTGGACAGTTTCTACAGGAACACTGAGCCCTTGAGCAGCTAGTATGTTAAGTAGGAACAAAAAAACTAAGTTAAAATGCCTGCCACAGTGCAAGCTTGGCATTCTAGTGCTCTAGAAAGGTTGAATGTAGTTCCTGGTCAGACAAACCTCCTATTAGTTGTGAGTTTCACAATTGGTATTCATGACCCAAGAGTGGGCAGATCCAGCTGAGAGCCACAGGCAGAGGGTCCAGGTGTAGGTTATCAGTTAAAGGTTTGCTAATATAGTCAAAAAAGGATGAAGATATGCGATAAAAGAGGTTCCGACAGAAAAACCTCTAAACAGGTTATAGTGTGTTTAACAATGTGCATAAGCTTGAGAAAAGAAAAAGAGTATAGTCATAGAAAGAAATGAATAGTTTAGAAGTAATAATAAAGTGTTTAAAGAGAGTAAAAGTAAAAGAAAAAAGACATATAAGATGTGAAATATGTAGGAAATCTAGATCTTGTATGTTGTGTTGATTTTGAAGTCTTTGATTGTTGAAAAGCGAAGGACAGCTGCAAAGAAACCTGGAATTGAAAGAGGGACTGTTGAAATAAATCAGCCTATATACTTTAGGAATTCTTTAACTTTTAAAAAGTCAAAAAATATATTTGTTAAGTGGAAGTAAAAAAATGCTTTGGAGTTTTGTTCCCACAGGAGACAAAAAGGTTGTGGATTCCTTCAAGAATAACATGGATCAGGTTTGATCAGGCAAGACCTCCTGAACCTTGACAGGTGATATCTATCAATAAGGATTATAGCTTGACTTCCCAGGACTTGGCCATTTTCTCAAAATTTTCTCTCTGGGATCCTAAAGATGCTTCTTTCATAGACAAGAAGAAGCAGTATGGAGAAAAACTACATCCATATTCCCCAGAGTTGGGGGGTGTGGGTGGTCTTTGGTCTTTGGTGGGTTATGGATGCTTGTTATCATTTATAGGGGTTGTTTATTAATGGTTACTGGTATTGGAAAGGGAGGAAATTATGCAAATGATGTTATATTCAGGGATCTCTTTGAAAAAAAAGGGAAAAAAGAAATAGAGGGGGATATAGGAATGATAGGATGGAAGAGTAGATAGTTGAATCTACTTTAAATAATAGGGCAGATTATTGAATCTACTATAAACTAAGAGACAACTATTGATCTCAAGTATTTTGTATTTGTAAGGACTTCTGTATATTGATATAAATTTAAGGTAATTTTGTTACAGCACACAGTATGCATACACACACATACACACACATATATTTCTACTTTTGTTTAAAGTATTTTTGTATATTGATATAAATTTAAAGTTATTTTTGTTTCACTGTATATATGTTTCTACTATTTTTAAATTTAATTTTATTTTCTTTAAGAAATTTTCTACTCACTCCTCATGCTATCCACAGACCCCCCTCCTCCCTCCCCTACCCCCAGCCCTCTTTCCCAAGCTACCCCACATCCCCACATCCCCCAAATCGAGGTCTCCCATGGAGAGTCAGCAGAGCCCAGCTCATTGTGCCTAGGCAAGTTCAAGCCCCTTCCTACTGCACCAAGGCTGTGCAAGGTGTCACACAACAGGCACCAAATTCCCAGAAGCCTGCCCATGCACTAGGGACAGATTCTGATCCCCCTGCCTGGGTGCCCCCCAAACAGTTCAAGCCAAACAACCATCTTCCGTGTCCAGAGGGCCTAGTCCAGTCCCATGGGGGCTTTACAGCCACCAGTCCACAGTTCATGGGTTTCCACTAGTGTGGTCCATCATCTCTGCACATGCTCCCATCATGATCTCAATGTCCCTCGCCTGCAGTATCTCTCCTCTCTCTTATCAATTGGATTCCCAGAACTTAGCCTGATGCCTGGCCGGGGATCTCTGCATCTGCCTCCTTCTGTCACTGGACAAAGGCTCTATGATGACAGCTAGGCTATTTGCTAGCCTGATCACCAGAGTAGACCGGTCCAGGTGACTGGATCAGACTGGACCACCAGACTGGACCACTGCCAGCAGACCAAGGTGGGGTCAACCTTGTGGATTCTTGAGAGTCTCCCCAGCACCCTGCCTCTTCCTATTCCCATGATGTCCTCATCTATCATGGTATCTTCCTCCCTGCCCTCCCATAGTCATCAGGGAAATGTAAATCAAAACAACTCTGAGATACCATCTTACACCTGTCAGACTGGCTAAGATAAAAAACACTGAAGACAGCTTATGTTGGAGAGGATGTGGAGCAAGTGGAACACTCCTCCACTGTTGGTGGGAATGCAAATTTGTACAGCCACTCTGGAAATCAGTATGGTTTCTCAGAAAGTTGGGAATAATTCTTCCTCAAGACCCAGTTATACCACTCTTGGGCATATACCCAAGGAATGCTCAATCTTACCAAAAGGACACATGCTCAACTATGTTCATATCAGCATTATTCATAATAGCAAGAACCTGGAAACAACCTAGATGCCCCTCAACTGAAGAATGGATAAAGAAAATATGGCACATATACACAATGGAGTACTACTCAGCAGTTAAAAAACAATGGTATGAAATTTGCGGGCAAATGGATGGATCTAGAAAATGTCATCTTGAGTGAGGTAACCAGACTCAGAAGGACAAATATAGTATGTACTCACTCATTAGTGGATACTAAATGGGAGGGAAGGGATGGACAGACTGCAATTCACAACTCCAGAGAGGCTAGCTAACAGGAAAAGACCCTAAGAGGGACACATGAATGACCACGTGAAGGAGAAATGAATGAGATCTACATGAGTGGACTGGGTGTGTGGGGGGTGGCAGAGAGCAAGGAGTGGGGGATGAGAGCATAGGAAAATGGGAAGGTCAAGCTGGTATATGTTTTTACTCTTATCTAAAGGGTTTTTGTATATTGATACAAATTTAATGATGTTTTTGTTACCACATATTTCATATATGTTTCTACTCTTGTTTAAGTTATTGTATCTATGAAGTTCATTTAAAAATGTAAGGTAAAGTTCTAGTTTTTGAAAGCTATTATTATAAACTATATAAGACAATCAAGAAACATAGGTCAGTAGTTAGTCATTTATAACAACTAAATTTGTAAATATGTTATGTATATTTTCTAGGTTAAATAGGTATATTTTAGATAGATGGTCTTCAAATACTTCAAAGACCTATAGAATATGGCATTTAAAATGTTTTGTTAATTTAAAGTTTTTTTTATGACAATGAGACACATTTGTTCCTGGCAACACCAATTTACTTCAGAGAAGATGATGGGCATTGAAGAAACTTCTTATGGAGTTTTCTTTCATTGTGGCAATGTTAGCCACTGGGCAAAAAACTATTTTTGCCTTTGACTGCTGACAATGTGCTATGCAGTTTGGACATGCAGGGTACACAGGAAAAAGAACTGTTGAACTCTACCAAAACAAGGCAGGACAGTTCTTCAAAATTTCTGTTTCACAGAAGAGGCTGTTAGATATTCCACAGGACACAGGAAAAGTGACTGATACATTTTGCCAATACAAGGAAGGACAATGCTTCAAATTTCCTGCTTCACTGAGAAGTCTGCCAGATACTGTAGGCTGAAGATGGATGCCCCAATGTTGCAGAAGGAACTTTGGGTGACTGTTCAGGCATTCAAATGTCTCTGTTATTGCTAGAGTTTTGGAAGTTATTTGCAATGCACTTTTTGTTTACTCAAATAATATTATCCTTCTGGAATCTTTGATGGACTTGAAGACTAGATATAGTTGCACTTTTCCTTAATTATGATAGGGGGTAAGTTAGGTATAAAACTTTAGATTCATTAAATTTTCTTTTAATTTGACAGACACAAATAAACTGGAATTCATTACACTGTGAATGTAATCTTTGCTTGATAATTGTTCCTATTGTGTACAGTCTTATTATGTTAGTTAAAACCTTTCTTTTTTTGTTTAGACAAAAAGGGGGAAATGTTGTAGAATATTATTTTAAGGTGTGTTACTTTTGTATATGTTCTGGAACATTTGTTTAATGGTGCAAAGATGTGTTTGATTAAATAAAATTCACCTGCAGTCAGAAGCCTGAGTCAACAACTAGCTGACAGGAAGTAGTAGGGAGGAGCCAGGTGGAGAAGGGTTTTTAAGGAAGGGCAAGGAGAAGCCTGAAGGCTTGCCAGCAAGGAGAGGAGGTGAGCTATTTGCTATTCATCCTCTGAAGAGCAGACTTCCACCTTAACCTTTGAATCTTGAGTTCTTTAGAGGGAAAGAGGTTTAGTTAAGTTCCCTTCATAGCTTTGGAAGAGTTGATGCCTGAGGGAACATAATTCCCTCTGGCTCCAGCCCTTGTGGTTTAATTGCTGCTAGTAGTTGCAGTTGCTGATTCAGACAGCTGTGGCTTAAAAGGCAGCAACAATTTACTAAAAGGACAGAAGCAAAGCCTTTTATTTTCCATGGCATGTATAAGCATAGATGTCAAATATAACCAGGACAAAAGTATAAGAAAGAGTCTTTACCTAAGGAAGGCAGGAATTCAATTTAGGCTTAACACCCTATGCCCATACTAAGCAAAGGCCACCTATTGGAAAAAAGAACCTTCTGCTCTAGACCAGTTATCTATACAAGGCAGAACTTGCTGTCACAAGAAGGAGGGTGCATAATATTGAAAAATTATCAACCCTGAGACCAGATGCTTATAATAACAAAGAACCCTTTCCATCATCTACCTGCCTTACACTGTAAGCCTGGCCAATGTGAATAACAAGTACTAAAATTCTAACCTGAGGAACAGACAATGACATAGAAGAAGAACTTGAATGTGGAGGTAAGTAAAGATGAGGGTAGGCCACTGACCTTGGAGATTAATCATAGTACTGGGTTACTTACTATCTGGAGCATGAGCCAACCACAGGTCATGAGTAACAGAATTTGAACACTATGGCATCTCAAAGATAATCATAAGATCAAAATGTCATTTCTCACTAGAATGATTCTTGTCACAATGAAAACTTAAATTAACAAATTAAATAAAATACACAATTTTTATTCTGAATATAAAGAAGATCTTGAATTTTGAGCCAAAGCATTCAGCAAAACTCATATTCAAACATAAGATTTTGAGAATGACATCACATTTGGCCAAGGGCATGGTGGTAGATCAAATTATAGAGATGATGAGCCAGTCTAGTCTTAAGACAGACTGTTAAAATTATTTCTCACTCTACATTAATTGCTTCAGATAAATAGATTTGCACCAGAGTTAAACAGATGTGCTGATCCGAAAGCAGAAGCCTTACTTTTCTTCCCCCAATTTACTGAGCTGAAAACTGAACTAAATACTTAAACAATTACTACTATTTTACATTGTTTTATAAAAACCAGTTCATTTAAATCAGTACAGAAATATTATCAAGAAAACCACAAATGTTAAAAGCTGTAAAATCGATTAAACATGGTCCAGTGCTGGTTAGGTGCTATGTTTATTCTGTAACTGGGTTGAAAATTGTATAAATTGGCCACTGTTGGCTCCTAAATTTTTTTAATCACACTCCAATCATTTCTCAGTTAAAATGATCACTATTAACTTTCTCAAAAAGATTACTTTGAAGGTTTACACATAAAATGCACAATGTAACAGTTTTTTCCTTGATATTGTCCTGATATGATTAGCCATAAACTCTGGCTAGACACAGACCAATGAATGACCCTATGTCCTGGAGCTTCTTCCTTTGGGATTGCATTTTCTTAATAATTCCTGTAAAAACTATTTGTGTAAAATGTACATCAATTTGGAAAACCTTTCCAAAGTCAATGGTTCTCAAGATTGGCAGCAGCTCAATTAAAACAGACTGGGAATTAATCATTGGGCTGTTGAGTAGAATCAGGTGTCAGCACTTTTCAATCTTCCCAGGTGATTTCTGAGTACAGTATGGGTCCAAGAATCACATGACCTAAGATTCACATGCTTAACTACCTTACTTACTAGTGAACCAACTTACTTCAGCTTGTACAGTAGCAATGGCTCCATGATTACTTTCAGAGAGATGTGGAAAAGCATGAAGGCCAAATTAAGGGCTCTTCACTGGAGAGATATTGTCTAAGTTCATAACAGAAGTTCAATAAGTCAGGATTGTTGGATCTCTAATAGCTTTTAGAAACAGGTAGCTATTTCATCCTCTTGTAATTTAAGCCCAACCTGGCCTTTCATCATTGTTAATAGACTTTCCCTCTAAACCTCTGATATTTCCTAAATTTTCTCCAAATATTTTTATGCTTAAAGTTAATTAGATCTATAATCAACCATGACATGGGATGATCTGGAAAAACCTGAGTAATTGTATGTTAACAATTGAGTAAATTTTCTCCAAATATTTTTATGCTTAAAGTTAAGTTAATTAGATCTATAATCAACCATGACATGGGATGATCTGGAAAAACCTGAGTAATTGTATGTCAAAAATGAGAAAGACATATATACAAGTAATCACAGAAAAATATTAAAAGGAGACAGAATTAGGTGAGATCAACCATAAAATAGAAACTGAATTAAAATATGGGCAAAAGCCTGAATCTTTCTTTTTATTTATAGAATACAATGACTCAGACAGAGTGCCAAACCCAAACTCCAAATGACAAAGGCAGGGGGAAACTGTCAGAACTGAAACAAAGTCACAGCCTCACTCAAGGGCAGACGCCATCTTTTTGTTTGTTTGTGGGCTTTTTCTTTCATCTTGGTCATTTTTTTCTGTTACTTTTTTGTTCTTTTCTTTTGGTTTTCTTCTTTTCTTTTCTTTTTTTTTGAAAACAGAAAGAGGAGAGAGGAAGGAAGAGAGAACATGAAGTTAGTTGGGTAGGGAGGTGGGTAGGATCTGGGAAGAGTTTGGGGAGGGGAAAACAAGATCAACATAAATTATATGAAAATATGGTTTTAAAAATAAAACTACAATAACAACTTTAAATTTAACCTGTGTAGATGTCAACTTGCTGATAATTAGGACTTTCAATATTTAGAGAAAAAAAAGTTGCCCTTTCCAATCTCACATTAGAGAAGAGGAAGCCTAAAGTCAAGGTTGACCGGAGGGCAGAAGAGATTTACAACATGAGAGAATATGATGTGCCAGTGATGGTTGGGAACCACCCCTTGATATGCAGATCTCTGGCCTTCTACTCTTTCAAATGTGCAGTGTGGCCTCTTTTTTTGTCCTGCTTCTCATAGAAAAAGAAAGGAAAAGGAAAATATCCATCAAGACACCCCAGGGAAGAAGATATATTTGGTGAAGAAGGAAGAAGGAAAAAGGAAGGAAGGAGGAGAAGAAAGCAGCAGAAGAAGATGGGGGAGAAAAAGAAGGAGGAGGAGGAGGAGGAGGAGAAGCAGCAGAAGGAGAAGCAGAACAGGTTAACATGTGAAACAAGCACCAGAGATACCAACAAACAAAGCCCTTCGTGAGAGAAATTACTAATGACCTAGAGCAACAATAATTCTCTTGGGTGGCTTGTGAAAATGGTAATACTACAGCTGCTTAGGAGAACATTACAATAGTTCCAACAAAGCTAAAAGCATAGTCTTCCATATACCTTGACTGTTCTTTCAAGTATTTACCTAACTAACTTGAAACCTTCTGTAGGCTTTATCAATCACTAAAAAACAAAAATGGAAAACAATTACTGAGTAGATAAACTGTGATGAACTATAGATAACTGGTAACATATGGCTTATAGTTGATAGTTTGAGAGGCATTTGGGAGCAGTAATCAACATTTCATACATAAAACACATGTATTCACACATATGTGTACATCTCCTTAGCCACAAGTCTTATATTTGAGAATTTAGTCAAAGCTACAAGTGAGCAAGATATGTGTGTGCTGATTTGTTTCAGATTGCTACTGACACCATAAGAGGGACAATCCCAATCTTGGTCTCAACAATTCTCACTCATACAATCCCTCCTCTTTCTGCCATTTAGATTCCTGGAGCTCCACCTGGGGCCTGGCTGTGGAGCTCTGTATCTGCTTCCATCAGTCATTGGATGAGATTTCTAGCATGACACTCAGGGTGTTTGGCCATCCTATCACCAGAGTAGGTCAGTTTGGGCTTGGGACAAATAGCCAAACTAGTGGAAACACACGAACTATGAACCAATAGCTGAGGAGCCCCCAACTAGATCAGGCCCTCTGGATAAGTGAGACAGTTGATTAGCTTGAACTGTTTGGGAGGCACCCAGGCAGTGGGACCTGTCCTTAGTGCATGAGCTGGCTGTTTGGAACCTGGGACCTATGCAGGGACACTTTGCTCAGCCTGGGAGGAGGGGACTGGACCTTCCTGGACTGAATCTACCAGGTTGAGCTGAATCCCCAGGGGAGTCCTTGCCCTGGAGGAGATGGGAATGGGGATGAGCTGGGGGGAGGGTGGGGGGCGGGAGGAGGGAGGACAGGGGAATCCGTGGCTGATATGTAAAATTAAATCAAATTATAAAATTAAAAAAAAAGAGGGACAATCCCAAGTGTCATTCAGCAGAGAACTGACTAATTCAGTTAAAGTCTATGAACCTATGATAGAATGTTAGAAATGCAACTATATTGTGATTCAGAAAGTTCAGGTACACTTATGTGAAAAGTATAGAAACATATATATTTTAAAGTACTTTTTGAACAAGAAGAAAATATAATACAACTTATAGACAACTTTGTATACATATGTAGACAAATTCTGGAAAACCAGAAAAGAAACAAATAGCTGTTATTACCTGAGCTAGAAGTGTGATTGCAAAATGATGAAGGGAAAGATTTTTTTCTTTTGAACTGACACATTTTTGCATCATATGCAAGTGTTGATTATTCAGAAAGGTTTAAAAAGTTCCTCTTATTTATACAAAGTACAAATATTATGTAGGTAGCCCACTGAGATTCATCTGTGCTAATGAATCATTCAGTTTCATGATCCCTGTATTTTAAAAAGTCCATAAACAAGCTTGTTCTGGTTTCCTTTCTGTTTCTGTGATAAAACATGTTGACTAAAGACATCATAGAGGAGTGTGGTAGTTTAAATGTAATTGATCCCCATAAGCTCATAGGAAGTGGCACTATTAGAAGGTGTAGCTTTGTTTGAGTAGGTATAGCCTTGTTGTAGGAAGTGTGTCACTGTGGAGGTGGGCTTTGAGGTCTCATATATGTTCAAACTACACCCAGTGTCTCATTCACTTCCTGTTGCCTACAAGATGTAGAACTCTCAGCTCCAGCACCATGTCTGCCTGCATGCCACCCTGTCCCTCCATGATGATAATGGACTGAACCTCTGAGCTGTAAGCAAGTCACAACAATGAAATGTTTTTCTCTATAAGAGATGCCATAGTCATGATGTCTCTTCAAAGCAATAGTGTAGCTTGAGTTTTTCCTGCCTTGCCCACAGTCAGGACAAATCTCTGTCACCCGCCAGTCCCACAGCCGCTCAAACCCAACCAAGTAAACACAGACACTTATATTGCTTTCAAACTGTATGGCCGTGGCAGGCTTCTTGCTAACTGTTCCTTTATCTTAAATTAACCATTTCCTTTTATCTTAAATTAACCATTTCCATAAATCTATTCCTTAAAGTAATCCATTTCTACAAATCTATACCTCGCCACGTGGCTGGTGGCTTATCAGCGTCTTCACATGGTCATGGCGGCGGCTGCAGCGTCTCCTTCTGCCTTTATGTCCTTTTATTTCTCCTCTCTGCTAGTCCCGCCTATCTTTCCTGCCTAGCCACGGCCGATCAGGTTTTATTTATTAACCAATCAGAACAACTTGACATACAGACCATCCCCCAGCACAGCCAAGTGCAGACCATCTCAAACACCTGCACTCAGGCCCATGGTCCTAATCATCCTCTATACGGACCTGCTGGGCAACGCCACAAAGAACCCAAGAAGGGCTCCCACAGGACATACAAATCATCCCACAGCACAATAGAAACCCTAATTAATAGAGGGAGCAAAGGATTTATTAGGCTTACATTTCCAGGTCACAATCCATCATTATGGGAAGTCAGGGCAGGAACGTGAAGCAGAAACCAAGAAAAAACTGCTTGCTGGCTCACGTACTCCCAGGCTCATGCTTAACTAACTTTCTTGTATAGACCAGGACCACATGGCCAAAGAATGGTACTGCCCACAGTGGGCTATGCCCTTATACATCAGTTAATCAATAAAACCTCCCATAGGCATGCCCCATATGATCTAGGCTATCCCTAAATTAAGATACTCTCTTCAGAAGATTCTAGATTGTGTTAATTTGACTATTAAAGCTAACTGGGAAAATTCTTTGAGAAGTCAACCCATATTTTGGCATTTAAGAACTCTGCTAGAGTGTCTTTAATCACAACCCTAAGGTTGCTTACCCATATAAAAGACTGGGTTTTTATGATGAATTGACTAGAATTCAGATCATACTAGGATTAGAGTTTCCAGGCACAAATCTAAAGTACCAAAGAGTAGCTTTTAAGAATTGAGATCATCCCAGATTCCTCAGTACTTGGATGGGGTTTATGGCTAGGCCCTGGGTGGAGCGCTGGGAGTTTAATTAGCGAGAAAGAGGAGGGTTTATATGAGCCAAAATTGTTGAAACCAAGGTTGGATAAAGCACAGGGACAAATAGCCAAACTAATGGAAACACATGAACTATAAACCAAAGGCTGAGGGGCCTCCAACTGGATCAGGCCCTCTGAATAGGTGAGACAGTTGATTGGCTTGATCTGTTTGGGAGGCATCTAGGCAGTGTGGTACCAGGTCCTGTGCTCATTGCATGAGATAGCTGTTTGAAACCTGGGACTTATACAGGGACACTTGGCTCAATCTGGGAGGAGGGAACAGAACCTGCCTGGACTGAGTCTGTCAGGTCGATCTCAGTCCTCGGGGGTGGCCTTGATCTGGAGGTGGTGGGAATGGGGGTGGGCTGGGGGGAAGGGGAGGGGGCATGAAGGGGGAGAACAAGGGAATCTGTGGCTGTTATGTAGAACTGAATAGTATTGTAAAATAAAAAAATAATAAAAAAGTAATTTATTTGTCTAATAAAAGAAATATTCATAAGTTAAAAAAAGAATTGAGATCAGTCTTTCTTGAAGAAAATAAAGCATATCATGAAGCTACATGAAGCTCACCAAGAGGTTTACTTTCTTCTCAGTCAAATATACTGAAACATAAACTACTCCAGATTATAGAAAGTTACACCTTGAGTGACTGTCATAATTAATCTTTAGATTACAAGGATTGTGTAGCCTCAAAATCCATGATAATAGCCAAAATAAAGTTTTTCAAAGTATTTTGACAGCTTTTTAACACTCTAGCAAAATGTGTTAGAAAAGAGATTTTGCTTCATGATAAGCAAGTTAATATAAAAATTACAGAATCTGTATTGAACTTGGTATGAACTCCATATATAAGTGGAATTTAATGTACTGTTTTATATTCCACTGCTGCCATTGTTCAAGTGACAGATCATTTGTTTATTGCCTTCTATTCTACCACAGCATACCTACTGCCTCTTGATTTTGGAATAAAATGTCTGCATGATATACTGTAACTTCAAAGTGAATGAACAAAAATAAGCCAAAGTGAATCCATTTTGATCAGTTCTAAAACACAGCTGGAATATCATCCTTTTTACAGAGTCAAATTTAGTTAACTACTCTTTTTGCCAAAAATATTTGTAATTGGTCACATGATTAATTCTGTCCTCAGTGAAACAATTTGGATGGTGTTGCCTTTGTTGGTTTTAGTCAGCTCTTTCTGAATCTTCAGATGCTTCTGATGTGGTAACATATGTAGGGTAGGCTAGATCAAAGTCAGTGGAAAAGATTTTACCTTAGTCCTGAGTTATGAATAGAAAAGCTTTTTCTTTTGGAGGTAAAAATTGATTTCTCTGTCTCAAAAAAAGGTTGTATGCTTATGTGAGACAAAATGAGTTAGGAAAGTTACCTATGAGTATATATCCGAGACTATAATTGATTAAATCAATGTCAGAGAGTGAGTTTTGCTTTAAGAATAGGCACAGAATAGCTTACCTGCCTTGGTGAAAGTAAAAAGGTGGTGGTGTCTCAATATTCTCATTTGAATGCTAATGCTTACTCCTAGCTTCCATATTGCTAGAAATGATAGAGTTCAATATCATCTTATCTCATCTTAAGGCCTTGAAACCTATACTGTGATGATTGATCTTATTTGTAAACTTGACACATCTGGGAAGAGGGTAGCTCAGTTGAAGGACTGCTTCTGTCAGACTGACCTGTGGGTATTTCTGTAAAGCATTTTCTTGATTGCTAATTTAAATAGGAGGGTCCAGCTCTTTTGGCAGTGCCATTCCTGGGTAGACAGGCCTGAACTGTATGTGTAAGGTATATAAGCATAAGCCTAGAAGCGACCTAATAAGTAGTCTTCTTCCATGGCATCTGCTTCAGTTCCTGCTTCCAGATTCAAATTTTGGTGGGCAAAATCTAAACATTTACACGTTGGATTAACATCAAGGTAATTTGTATGCTCTCTATAGTTGAAGAATATTAGCTGTGAACTCAGAGCACTTATTTAGTTATCTGTTTTGGCCTAGATGGGCTAATCCTACTATGAACTATCCAGGTTTGGAAACTGAGACACCCTGCAGGGTAGCTAGGGAATAGCCCTAAAGGAAACAGTGATTGGTGTCTAATATCAGATCACAAAGACAACCAGATGAATCAATGTCCTGTTTTCTGAAAGTTCTCAGTCTTTACACAGAACATTCATTCCTCCATTCCCAGGTATTAAGCTACTTTTCAAATAACTCTAGCAAGAGTTATGTTTTCTCATTCTTACTTTAATCAACCAAAGTGGGGAGAAGTTAATGCTTCTCTCTCTAGATGCTATTTTAGGCATTTTATGCCTTTGTTTTGCAACTTAGATGTGTTTTATCTTTTTATTGTGTTATATTGGTTATGAATTTAACAATCATTTTTTATGTTAGCAGTAATTGTGGAGGTGGAGAGAATTGTTTTTCTCTCCAGATACATAGGGAGAACCATCAATAGTGTGGTGGAAATTATGGCCTTTTCTAAGGCCATGGTTCTTGGGGCCTGTAGAGATGATGCCAGCCAGTGCATCTCTCACAGTTGTGGACTGGTTTATTGATCCATTATGGGTAATGATTTCTTCAGATAGCTTTGTGGAATGGACCAATGTGGATAACCTCAAAAAATTTATATTTGGAGTCTTTACCAGTAATAATCTACAACCCACCAAACCTCACAGTGGCATCTAGCTCTCTCCTCTGCAACAGACTAAAGGCTTTGGGTTAGCTAGTTGGCAACAATCTTTAGCTTGTTGGCAATATTGAAGACAGGCTTGCCATCAGTTGTACCCTTTTGAACCAGGAGTTAGCAGCCACTGGGACACATACAGATCGTATATATGACACAACTTTGTCTTGGACTGTAGCCTGAGCGCTTTATCCTGCCAGGCCAGGTTGGGGCCCAGTGGAGTGCAGAGAGTTGGCAGTACTGTAGTAACTGAGCCTCAAAGAAAGCACAGCATGTGATAGTTTCTTTCCCCACAGTTCTTTTCTATGTGGTCTGTCTTTTACAGCTGACTTCCCCCATCAAAGAACTGATGGCATTGTTGGTCTCTTAAATTCTTTTATGCTTCATCTGCTGCTCGATTTCCCATGAAGTTAAATCATTTTTGAGGTTCAGGATGCCAATACTGAAGGAAAAATGGGCCCCAATATTCCACTCAGAGCTTCCAAGCAGAGAGAGAGAGAGAGAGAGAGAGAGAGAGAGAGAGAGAGAGAGAGAGAGAGAGAGAGAGTTGCTTTTTAAAGAGAATCAACAGAGGAGAATTTCTTTTTACCCAAATTTTTCTGTCTCTATCATTCTCTACCTCCCTCTCTTAAGTGTCATTGAAACAGATGATTAGAGGCATGTGAAATAATTCCATGCAAGTTTCAAGTTCTAATCCTTCATGTTCTTTCAATTTTATAATACATATTTTGCATGGGACATAAGATTGTAATTTTTTCCTGTATGTATTTATACAGAATTCATCACCATAGAAAAATAGACTAGGAAAACTAAGAGCTTGGAGAAATAAACACTCTTAAAAGAGATATTTCCAAATTCCAGGGAAATATAGAGAGTTGCAGAGCATTGTTAATAAAACATTCTTGGTGTTTCCCAAAGGGAAAGTATCTCTTCATTCTATATACCATATCAAATTTATTTCATAGGACAACAAAGTGGAGTGAGGGTGAGCATCTCAAAGGGGAAGAGAACATTTCAAAAAGTACAATAGGGAATTACAAAATTGAAAAGAGATTAAATTTTTCTTTAAGAAATTACAATTTTATGATTGCTACAACAATTCTAAAATAGGATCTTACGAAAACATGATTCAAGCTGTTCAAGTTAGATTTTGGGAAATGAATCTGGAGAGTGAGGGTTTACAAACAGGATTCTGGAAGGAAATGGTTTAACTGAAGCAAGGTAAAGGCAGATGATTTATGAAGTTAAGGATACAGCAAGGATGCTGAATTTCTGAGCTGTTTCAGAATAGCTCTGAATGGTGGTTTCTGAGCTTCATTGATTTATGTCATTAATGTGATTGCTTATAATTAGCTCTGGATGAAGAACATTGCAAAATCTGAACCCTTCTTCCAGCCTTTCACCAGGGCCTTTCTTCATGACTCAGTGATTTTGTCATTTCAGTGAAGTTGTAGAGGACTATACATTTTTCACTCTGTAGTATTATGAGAAGATACTACAGTCAGTCAAAAATAGCTCACAGTCAAAACAAGTCAGATAATAGGTACTGGCTCACAAAAACTAAAATGATTTAGCTTGACAGGTTTCCTATTTCCTGGAGTTGAATTGTGCATTTACTGAAAAACCCACAAAGGTTGCAGGAAGAAATAATAATGTAGTAATCTATTTAAATGGGGTTATAATAAAGAATGTGGCTTATGGCTTTGGAAAGAAACCTAAACACTGCATTCTCCATCACTATCCTTTAGCTATTATTAGCTTTGTGAAAAGAAAATTTACAAGATGTCTCAGAAGATGGACCTTTATCCTCAGCATTCAGTCCTTTCATTAATAATACCTGTTAAAACATTCCAAAAGGTAATAGTTTTTATTCTCTATTTAAAAGAATTCTCCACTTTCCATATTTTGGGTTTTCAAAGTTTGCGAAACTGATTAGCTGATTTCTCCTTCCAACAACTACAGAAAAACTACTAAAGCACATTTTACTATTTTCATGTTGTGGGTAGAGAAGTGAAGATGCTAAATATCACATTGCAACCGAGTGTCAAACATTTAATGGAGCTGAAGTTGGGATTTCCACATTATCATTCACTGTGCCCTTGCTCCATTTCATGTTACCTCTGAACAACCCAGGGGTAATATGAAAATGATCTTGTCAAAAGATTTCCTTGACAAAGTACATAATGTATATTTGGTATAAAGTTTAAAGAGGCGTTTCTCTTATGTCAAGGGATGCCATATAAGTATGGCTATCACCTTGGTGTTAACTATTTCCTAGAGAATATTTCTCCTCTCTCCTCACATTCAAAATCATATTTAGGTCTTAGCTTCTTGCTGTATCTCTTGGCTATTTATGTATGAATTGAACCTTAAATAAATATCATTCCATTGATCCCTTAATAAATTGCTTTAAAAGGACTATGATTATGAAAAAAGAGGATACAAAAGAGAAGTTAAAGTTAAGAGACTATAAGATCTATCTCTGCTGGGCAACGGTGGCACACGCCTTTAATCCCAGCACTCGGGAGGCAGAGGCAGGCAGATCTCTGTGAGTTCGAGGTCAGCCTGGTCTACAGAGTGAGATCCAGGACAGGCACCAAAACTACACAGAAAAACCCTGTCTCAAAAAACAAACAACAACAACAAAAAATCTATCTCCTTCCTGATACACATTCATTTAATATCCAGGTCCTATTCCCACCTCACATCCTGCAAATGAGACCCAGTGAGGAGGATTCCAAGAGGTTATCAAATCTTAAGAGACAAAGGGCTAGAGGTCACTGATATGCTATACCTTGTGGTTTACTTTAACACAATGATGATTCTTTTACATTTAATTCTGATTTTTATATGTATTTGTTGGTTTTTTTTTTTGAGTCAAAAGACTCAGGATATCTGAACTAACAAAAGAAAGCTAAAGTCCTGGAGAAATTAAATACTTATGAATGATAGTCTATGTCAAGATTATACATTTTTGTAATGTTAAATAAAGAGGGTTCCACCCAAAATTCTATTGGTCAACCTACATAGGAATTAGAGTGGTGTAGAATGTCACCTGTTGTTTCTGTATCTTGATACTGTATCTGACAGCAATGGAGAAGAGTTGCACACAGGGAGATTTCAACTTATTTCTAGTACATTCTAATGACTAGATTTGGCCACACTGTATCTTGGACTCCCTCTTACAATAAATCAGTTTCATTTTACTGGGAATGTTTAAGGGAAGTATAAATGGTCACTTGTTAGTGTATAGAAGATAAGGCTGGAATAATACATGGAGTTGAAATCGAATCCTATGAGATATACTGACAGTCTATTTGTTAACAATTTGCTCCATGGATGGATGTTCAATTAGAATTCAGAAATCTACATGTGGTACTGTGTAATTTATATCTGATGAAACAAAAGGTACTTTAGGTCCTTGCACTGTGCTGGGACAGGTACTGTTATGATCATAAATTAGTCAAGAATTTATCAAGGTATAGATGTACTGCTGAATTGAGACTTCTTACTATCTAATGTCAGATTTAGCAAAACTGAGGACCATAACATTATTTGAAATTAAATAATTAAATTAACTTAAAATTATTTAGTAAGAATAATTCTTATAGTCCCTATTGTATATGATTGCATAATTTGCATTTGCATCCACATATAGACTTCATATTTTAGACAGTATCCAACAAATATTAATTGGTATTCTTTACAATACAGTTACAAAAACTAAAAGTAGGCTCAATTGCCTTGTTTGGGGGCTTATCAGAGAGAAGTCTTAGTGACCCAACACAGACTTAGAACCTAAAATATTTAAGTTCTGTCTGCCCATTGTGTGTTTCTTTTTGGGTCTAGGAAAATCATAAAATATCTTTGTTGTTATGGCTTATATGAGAAATGTTCCTCACAAACTCAAGTATTTAAACATTTGGTCTCATGTTGGTGGTGCTTTCTAGAAGAGATGGTGGAGTATATTACTGTGTGTGGGCTTTGAGGATTTATAACCTCACCCCCACATCCATTTCTCACTCTCTGCTTTCTGAGTGTGGTTGAGATGTGATTTTGAAGATTCCTCCTCCAGTTGTTTACTGCCATTAAGGACATTTAGCTCTCTGGGATTACAATCCAAAATAGATTATTCCTTACATTGCTATTTGTCATGACATTTTATTACACCAAAAGAAAAATAACTAAAACATTTGTCATAGGTAACAGAGTTTGTAAGTTTTCTTGGATCTCTTTGTGGGTTGGGTTGATATATCAGCAATAATTGTAATGACAATAAGTTCTTATTCGAATGAAAGAAATGGAAATACATTGAAATGGGCATCAAAATAATAAAAGATTAGTCTTGCTTCTACTGACTACCTACAGACTCTTGCTAACCCTTATACACATGTTATCTAATTACTTCTCCAAATTTTAGCTGAGGAATGTCTCAGATAATTTTTGTTCATATTAACAAACAAGTAAGTGGCAGTGCCGATATCTACACACCAGCCATTTGAAGTCTATGACTGAAGTAATTTAGAATTTTATGGTTTTGTCTCAACCACGTCAGTATTCAATCATTGTACCCTTTACTTTTGTATTAGAGGACCCTTCTGGGAAAGACATTGGCAGTCTTAAGTCCCATTTGTAGCAGAATTTGAAGGTGGTGTGGTTTTAGAAACCAAAGACACTAACATTTTGTGAAGATGATATCTTGGATGTTTATGGACCAATGGGACGGGAAGAAACACAACTCCCTTCATTTTCCTCTAAAGCCTATTGGGTTCATCTCTGAAGAAGGGTTTTGTTACCACTTGGTGGCAGTAGCTACTAACTAATTTACAACACTGAGTCTCAATTTATACCTAAAATACTGGTCTTTCTCTCTAGCTGGGAATGACTTCAAAAGCTAGATTTGCTTTATCAATGATTAGCCTTTTCAGAAAATTCAGGTTTCCCATAGATATAGATCATAATTATTTACAACCTATTGTGGTGGTATTGTGTTCCCCAAAATATTGTGCACCCTAATAAACTTATCTGGGGTCAGAGACAGAACAGCCACTAGATACAAAGGCTAGAAAATGGTGGCACTCACACCTTTAATCCTAGCATTCCAGAAGTAGAAATCCCTCTGGATCTCTGTGAGTTCAAGGCCACATTGGAAACAGCCAGGCATGGTGACTCACGCCCTTAATCCCAGAAAACTAGGCTTTAATCCCAGGGAGTGATGGTAGAAAGCAGAAAGGTATACAAGGCATGAGGATCATGCCTGACTGTATCCTTGAACACATGGACTTCTGCCTCTGGAATGCTAGGATTAAAGGCATGTGCTACCACTGCCTAACTTCTATGTTTAATATTGTGGCTGTTCTGTCTCTGACCCCAAATAAGTTTATTAGGGTGCACAATATTTTGGGAAACACAATACCACCACAACCTATCATTGTCTGGAGCATCAATGTCCTCCTAGAAATCATCAGTGTTCTACCCTTCTCAGTATACTTGCATTTTCCTCTATAATATAAACCTATAAAATTTCTTTTATTAATCCTTTTATATTTCGAGATGTTCATTATATGAGTAAGGAGCAAAGCAAGGTAGTGATGTGAACTGGAAAGAATGAAGGCTTCTAAAACTAGACATTGTAATCAAACATGAAATTGTTACTGAGGGTTTACATCAATCAAGGAACACCAAGCAATGTCTCAGTCCATATTTTAGGAAGAAATAGGTACAGAAAAACTAAAGACATTTTGGTCTGAAATAAGTCTGAAAATTTGTTTAGCTAATGCATGGCAAAATTAGGATTTGAATCTAGGACTATCTGACTTAAAGCATCTGTATTCTATATTATCTCATGCTACCTGTATGAATATGGTTATTAATGTGCTTGAACACTTACACATCCAGGAAATAATTCTAATCTTCATGTTCAAAGGGGCTAAAAATGGTCAGGGTGATTTTCTGTATGATGTAGAAATAAGTAGAAAGAGTGAATTTGTAAAGAATATGTTCTATTTAGCTTTTAAGACAAATGGATAATTGGAGTTTTTTAAAACTAGCTAAGAAAATCTTTTTTATTTTTAAATGAGGTATAGATATGTTTATCTTAATTAGAACCATCTGAAAGCAGATTAAAGAATTAATAAAATTAAGTATTAACAATTACATTTTCTAATGATATGTTCAGCCACAGTGAAATGCTTATGAGATTATTATCAAAGGCAGAAAAACTTGGCAGATGAGTGAGATTCCTCTGTGACCATCTTTTCATAGATTTACAAATTGAAACAGCTGTTAATGCAAGCCACCTTCACAACAGACAGATAAAAACCCAGATGAGTCCACGTCCAGTGTCTAGTTTTAGTGCACTAGCTAGAAAAGCTGCATTGACAAAAGTAGAAAGAAAAAGTTGCCCCATCATGCCTCCCTTACCAGACCAACCAATCAAAATGTAAATAACTGCTTCCCACTTGGCAGAGACAAAATTCAACTCACAGGTTGAGATTTGAAACCCAGTGTCAGGCCTACCGTAGCAAAACCCAGAATTAAGCAGAGCCCCAAATATCTTGTCAACATGTGGGTACCAAGCACCAAGACAGTGTAAATGCACTAGCCTGGCAGCTAAGTGACTGAATCTACCAGGCCTATCTTCCAACCTTAGGGAGCAGAAGGGGGAGTGAGATTCCTCCCGCTGGGAACAGGACACCAAAGCTAGCATAGAATTTTGCCCTGAATTTGGTGTCAGGCACACAGCACCAACACTCAGTAATAAGAAAAAAGTAGTAAAGAAACAAAATATTCTATGCATGGGCCTAATCTCCCAGGTAGAGTCTTTGAACCATCTGTCCTGGTAGGATGGATTCATGATTTTACATCTATCATCTCTAGTTTCACTGTGCTCAGTCCCTGACTGCATCGTGGGACTGCATTGGTTCTTACAACTGCAAACCTCAAACATGGCCAAGCTTAGTTCAGTCTCAGTGGGTAAGGAGCTTCCTCTTCCACTAAACCATCCTTGGACAGCACAATATGTAGCAAGATTCCAAGAAGTCAGGTAGGGTAGAAATACAGGTGTTGATACAAAACCCACTGCTGGATTACACTTAACAATAGACAGATCCCAACAACTCCTGCTTCCAGATCAGTGTGCATGAACAGGGCCTCAAGGCCTGGAGGCATGCAGCCTCAAGAAATTGTACTTGTATTTTGCCAACATCATTTGTAGCTGGCTATACCAACTGTGGGCCTTAGGACACAAGGACCTCAGTATCAGGAAGCCCATGGCAGTGTGGCCCTGCAGGCCAAGATACAATAAAGTATTTTAATATTGGTGTTAATTAGTGTAGCATGGAACCTGAGGATTGTTCCTGTGTGATGATTCATCCCAGAGTTAGAAAAATCCTATACTATCCAATCAGAGAATGATGTGGATGCAATCTCTGGGCTATCCCTAGTTCCAGGGACAGGGTTGTGAGTATAATATGCTGTTTTAGATACTCCTCCAGAGCATTGTGAACAGCACACAAATGGTAGATTAGGGACAGACCTGAAGGAACCTTGTGGCAAACATGGACTGATAGTGACATCTAGTGCTGATAGTACAAATGATCAGGCTGAGGAAGAATTAGTAGGCTGTTTGTAATTTCTGAGAAGACAAAGGTAAAACTGGACTATGGCAACTGGATGATGGATCTAGTTCTTTTGTGGCATATCAAATTATTTACCAGCAATGGGACAAAGTTTTAGAAACATGACCTTACCTAACAGTCAAAATAACTTACCAGACACTGAAATAAAGTACCTAATACAGGTAAATCTTAGATGAAGAATTTAAAAGTTTTTAATTTTTTTTTAGATTTATTTATTTTATTTTATGTGTATGAATGTTTTGCCTGCGTATGTAAAAGTGCACCATGTATGAATCTAGTGCCTATGGAGGTTGGAAGAGACAATCAGATCCCCTGTGACTGGAGTTACTGCTGGTTGTGAACCAATACGTGTGTGTTGGAAACCAAATTTGGGTCTTCTGCAAAAACAACGTGTGTTCTCAACAACTTAACCATTTCTCTAGTCCCTTAAAGTACTTTTTTAAAAGGAGACTCAATGACCTTCAGGAAAACACAGAGAAATTATTCAATATGATAGCAAAACAGAAACAGAAGCTATTTAAAAGATAAAACAAAATTTTGAATTAAAAACACGGTGATTGAAACTGAAACATGATAGATGACATCAATAGTAGAGCAGATCACATAGAAGGGAAATTAGTGGGCTGGAAAACAATCTTTTGGAAAATAGTAGATGTATTAGCATCTTTCTTGTTGCCATGAAAAATTCCTACAAAAACAGCTTTTGTCAGGAAGCAAAGGTTTATTTTGACCCAGAGTTTAAGAAGGGTTACAGCTCAAGATGGTGACCATGCAAGTGACAGAACTGTGATAGCTGGTGCACTGCAGCTGAGGCCTGGAAACAGATAGCGGTGAATGATGGTGAATGCTTGTCCCTCCCCACTTTTACTCAGTCTGAGACCCAGTCCCTTGGATGATACTTTCCACACCCAGGGTGTGCTTTCCAAGCTTAGTTAAACCACTCTGGCAATGAGCTCACAAACACACTGTGAGGCTTATCTAAGAGGTGATTCTAAATCCCACGCACTGGCAAACAATATTAAATACCACAAAGAAGAAAACAACAGAAATTGAATAAAATAAAGCAAGCTATGAATCCTTTGAGATGGCATTAAAAACAAAAGGAAATGTTTATGTTATTGAGGTCCATATTGAGGGAACTTAAATATGCTAAATGGGTAGAAAGGTTATTCAAATAGAACATAATAGACTTTCTAAACCTAGAGAAGGATACAAACATGTAGGTATGGGGAGGTCCAAGGCCAACATTCAGAATTGTCTGTCTTTTCTTTATTCCCTTGACACCACCCCTAGTCAAGGTTTAATGACCAAAGCTATTCAGTTCCAGGAAATCAAGTTTACCTCAAACCATCTTATTATCTAATTCTTCAAGGAATAGCTATCAAAAAAAGAATATTAATGTTGGAAGCAAAAATAAGCAAGTAATATGTAGACGTGTTGTAATTAATATTACAGCAACCATCTCAGCTGAAATTTTAAATGCCAGTAGAAAATAGCACACAATTTCCATGAGTACCAAATGCGACAGAGTAAATAAGCAACAACAAAGAATTCTCTCAACCAAGAATATAGTCAGCAAGGCTATCCTTGCAAAATAAAAGAGAAATAAAGACACTCACAAATAGAAGCTAAGAGAATGCCTTCATCATCCCTATTCTATAAGAAATCATACAGGGAGTCCTTTAGCCATCAAGGACACATAAAAGAGTACAAAGAAACCATGTTAAACATAACAATAAGACTAATTATACAAAGAAAATCAGAATTTTCTTCTTACAATACTCTAGTATTGTAAGTAGGCTGTGTGAGCCACTCATATTGCTAAAATGAAGAAAGAACAATTGTAACAATGATTAATATGTTGAGAAAGAGAAAGAGAGATAGCATAAAAGATATACAATAGGGCATCAGAGATTCAAAATTTGAGGAGAAATGAAGTCTAAGTATTAATTTTAAAATTATTTGTTGATATATTTTATCTCCTCCTCCTGTCCTTCTTCTCCTCTTTTCCTCTTTCTTTGTTTTGTTTTTTTGAGACAGTGTTTCACATAGCTCAGGCTAGACTTGAACTCACTATGTAGCTAAAGATAACTTTGAACCCCTGGATCATCCTGTTTCTACTCCTCCCAGATACTAGGGTTTCATGCATGCACCATCCTATCCAGTTTTAAATTTTTTTTGTTATTTTGTTTCTTACTATTATGACCATGATATGTTGTTATCATTTACAAATTGTTTCTTATATTAAAAGAACTTAAAGCTTTTATGACAATGAAAGAAAATTTATATAACAGAAAAACCAAAAATAATAACTAAGGAATGAAAATATACTACTAAATCAAACTATTTAGCAGCTGACTGGTCCATCAGTCTCTCTTTGCTTGATACATAGCCACAGGAAAAAAAAATCCATAAGTTAAAGAAACATCTGAATCCCCATGTTTATTGCCACAATATTCACAGAATCAAGAGATAAACAATCTAAGTTAACAACTGATGAATGGTAAAGACAGTGTAATATAAACACACAATGAAACATGACTCAGCCATTGTAAGAGAGTGAAAACAACATCATTTGCAAAAGTATGAATGGACCTGGATAAGGTTGCATTAAGTGAAATAGGTCAGGCACAGAAAGACAAACATCACACCACCTCACCTTTATGTGTAACATAAAATAGTCACATAGAAGTTGAAAGGCTGTTGCTCTCAGAGGCTTATAAGGTGTTCTAAGTTACATTTAAATGTAAGAGATTGTGTTACTGAACAGCAAGAGACTCTACACAGGAATTGTGTACTATATATCAAACAGCTAGAGGAAATTATTTTTAAATGTTTCTTCATCAAGAAATGACAAATGTTTGAGGCATGATATGTTTGATCTAATTTAAATTGTGTGTGTGTGTGTGTGTGTGTGTGTGTGTGTGTATGTGTGTGCATGCGCACACCTACATGTCACCTGGTAATCAATTGTGCATAATTTTTACAGTTTTATGTATCAGTTAAAATGCATTCAAAACTTATTTTAATTTAACAAAATATCAGAATGTAAGAATTTATGCGGTTGTGTTCTTGCATTGCAAAAGATTATTTTCATATTTATCAAGTTAAAATAAGCTAATGTTGCACAGCCTCCAAAAATCATTTAAAATATAACCTATAACTTGTGTGAGATTTACATACATTTTTATGGAGATAATTCCATTACATTATCTTACTTTATATGCATGTCAGCCGCTCTTATTGGAAGTCCAAAGCTGTGCTCAGTGTCCTGGCAAGTTCTATTTTATTATTCCTTTGTATAAAATATATTTAACTGTGCATATTTCACATACACAAAATGACATATAGAATACAATGTCTTAGTTACAAAAAAATTATTGCTGGGATAAAGTACCATGACCAAGGTAACTTATAAAGCATTTATTTTGAGGCTTATGGTTTCATAGGTTTATAGTTCATAACCATCATGGCTAGAAGCATGGCAGCAGGCAGGCAGGCATGGAGCTAGAACAGTTAGCTGAGAGTTTACATCTTGAGACAATCATAAGGCAACAAGAGAGACCCAGAGTCTTTTGAAACCTCAAAGTCTGCACCCAGTGACATACCTCCTCCAACAAGGCCACAACTTCTAGTCCTCCCAAACAGTTCTACCAACTGGAGATGAAGTATTCAAATATATAGGTTTATAGGGGTCATTTTCATTGAAATCTCTATTTCTCTAGACAGTAAAATGATTACTGTAATAAAACAAATTAAGATCCCCCTCACTCCTTCCTATAGAAAGGAAGGTCAAGGGTGTTTCTCTGTTAATATTCATTAACAGCCCCTCTGTATTTTGCTATTCCACTTTACCTCCTTTCTCTACTGTGCTCAAGTGTTATTCCAAATAAGTGGAATTTGGAATAATAACTGACCACAAATTATACTTACTTGAGGTAAGCTCAACCTGCTAGAATGGGAACCAGGATGCTAACAAATCATGGAAGCATTAGTAACTTAACATCACTTTTTGTATTTGCATACAAATTGTATTTGCATACACTCATTGTATTTGCATGTCTCACCTATCAAGATTTTTTTTTCCAGTTTAGGTTCAATTTCTTTTAGGTTCAATTAACAAAAATGAATATTTTCATCTTTTAGCTAGTCCAATTGTCAATATCCTTTATTTTGTGAGGTCTGAAGCATTTATCCCTGCTGTGTTTATTTATTGTCTATAAGTTAAGGCAAGCACACAAGTAATCCTACATTTTTTCTAGATTAAATGTGGTCTAATTTCCCAGTCAGTCTCATGATTATGCTCTCCTGAATGTCCTTTTCTGTTTTTCCTTCTCTCACTTTAAGAAGTTTGACAATGTCTCCCCTTCCCTCTGTAAATGTAAATTTCAAATATTTTCATCACAAAATGAATGTTAGGCAATACATTTACTTTAGCTTGATCATTTCCCAAATGTGTGTATTAAAACATTACTTTGTATCCTATAAACACATACAATGCTATTTGTCAATGATACAAACATTTATAGAGTGTTAATAATGGAAATACCTGGAAATTGCAGACTTTCTTATTTCTTTTCAGAAAATTTCTAGATAGTTGAGGTCTCCAATATTCATATTTTTCTAATCTACATACCTCTGATAGATGTTTATATCTTAGAATAACTTCTTAATACATATGTTTTCATATAGTATAACATTGCTTTTCAGCTCTAGGTAGCTCAAATAGCCACTTTCTGGTGTTCTCTGTTTATTCAAGACCATTTCCTACCTATCATGAAACAAGAAACAGATTACAAAAAATCATGTCTACAATGCTCATAAGTCTGTAGGTAGACACTATCATATATTAAATTCTGCAGTAAAATAACACTAATATCCCAGAAACAGAGTTAGTCTTACACAATTTAAAGCAAAACATATATCTTCAGAATCTCAGAAGGCAAGACAATCATTTGTATGCCTTTTTATTTTTCTAAAGGTTTTAATTATCATTGCTCATTTGCTATAGCTGTAATAATTGAATTAAGAGGAATGGTTAAAAACAGAATACAATTCAGCTCCTTATTTTCAAGAGGATCCAGTAGGAAGACCATCTATGCCATGAAAGTATATTATGGTTATTGCTGTTTTTTTTTTTTTTTTCAGGGAGGTGGTATCAAACTACCAAAAAGTATATTGCCAGTTTTTATGCTCAACCATATGAAGTATGAAGAGGAAACTCAATAATTGAAAGGGAAAAGTAATCCATTTCCCCCAGCACACTAGAAGGTATGATCATGGGCTAGCTGCCTATAGTATGAACTAACAGATATTTCTGATGTACTTTCCTGTTGAGACAATGTTTTGTAAGCACTAGAGGAGCCAAATAGATGCACAGCGGCTCTTTGCCCTCCGAGAAAGGGTAACTTGATGGGTACCTTATGCCAAGGTCTAGGATAGAACCAACTGTGCTTTTTAGAACCAAGAATTAGAAGAAATGGACAGAGCGTAGCATAGTAAATTCTTCAACCCATGCAGGTATGGACATTAAAATTTGACTGTTTTGCACATGAGTGGCACTAATAACTGCTACTTCAGCTCTCTGGATCATATCTTTTACATCTTTAAAATGCGTATACTAGGCAGCAGTTAACTCTGCAGCTCACACATGATTGAGCCTGTATGATAATGAGTATTCAGAGATGGTTAATTCCCGGGGGGGCACTCACAAACCTAAGACAGAGTGCCTGTGTGGCCTGGGCAGGTGTCTCCATGATGGGTAAGGTGACCTGCTGACGTTCCACGCAACCTAAGTCAGAAGCTCATTTTTTAGTAAAAGGGAGACCTGTAGGGTCCTGGCCTCTGTTTTGGGTAACTGTTGCCTTGCTTGCTGACCTTGACCTTGATATCCTCCCTATGCTAATTTCTGCTGGGTTCCACCCTCCTGAATGCTTAAGGGAAGTTCCTTGTCTGTGTATTCTGCATAATGGGCATTAACAGCTTAGATGCAAGATTGTAAAACATTGGTAGCGAACTTCTGCCCTCTGTGGTTCTCCCATTGTGCTGTAAGCCTGTATTTAAGACCTCTTCCTTCCTTCAATAAACAGCATTCAGCATTAAATAAATAAATAAATGAACAAATAAATAAGTAAAAGAGGATTGAACCCCACCCCCCAAATGCATATACTACTAAAGTATGCTAGTATTTATTTCACAATTCTGCTAAAAATAAAATAATATGTGTTTTGGTTAAATTTCTAAATCCAATAATCCACAAACAAATGGAGATGTCCAATAATAATTATTAAAAATATATGACATTTTGGCCGGGTGGTGGTGGCACACGCCTTTAATCCCAGCACTCAGGAGGCAGAGGCAGGCGGATCTCTGTGAGTTCGAGGCCAGCCTGGGCTACCAAGTGAGTTCCAGGAAAGGCGCAAAGCTACACAAGAGAAGCCCTGTCTCGGAATATATATATATATATATATATATATATATATATATATATATATGACATTTTGAACATGATGGCTACAGAACAGTATCAGAATTCCTGATAGAATTATAAGAAATATTTGATCTATTTTTGGCTTCTTTTTCTCATTTACAGAATCTTGTCTATGCCAAACCTAAGTGTATCTTTGTTTCTCTGTTCTTTCATCCTTTATGGAGTTAGTTTTTCTAAACAGAATCAACATGTATCTGGGATTTGAACCTTCAACCTATGATTCCAGTATTCTGAGCTGCAATAAACAAGACTTCAAGACTGAGTGGACTACCTTTAAGAAAATAATGAACTCTACAAATTTGTCTTTGAAGTACTGAAAATTGTCTAAATGTCAATAATTCTTACCTCCAAATATAAGTTTTCAAATCAAATGTCCTATCTAAAATATGTCTATGCTTTAAGAGACAGAATAACAGAGCGTACTGGTCACTGTGACAGCTTCATCTATTTTTACTTCAGCCTACAATCATTTTTGCAGTTCATTGTGTGCACAGCCAGATGTAAGACAATCAATGAAAGAGATCCAGCAGGGATATTTTCAGCTTTAAAATCTCTCAAAGCGAGTCTCAATTCTATTCCTATTCAACCCTTTCCTATGCTCATCACTCTAATGTCCTCTCTCAAAATTTGGAGACACTATTGACTTTTCCTTCTTCTTACATCATTTCCATTGAATTAGTTACTGTATGCCATTCATTCCACATATACAACAGTCCTCATTTTATTCAGTGCCTTAGTGGCTATGTACCTGGATTATGAAGGAAGCCACAAAAGGGTTTCATTTCTTCTGTTTCTCAAATAGCATTCTAATTCCATTTTAAGTATAAGTTTCAGCATCTGGAGCTTTCACTCTGCCTTTTTTGCAATGGTTTTTTTGACATCCTGGCCTGCCAGCAGGACTTATCTGTATTCCCTCTCAGTTTGCCAAAGGGTCCACTGAAGCTTACCTTCTATTGTCAGACTGAATTTGAGTAATCCCATGCACACTGGATGTATCATCTTTGCTCATTTGTCTTCTGTACTTGTAAAATTTTATTCATGTTCTTACTCTGTTCTGATTGGTTTTCATTGACTTGACATAAACCTAGACATCTGGGAAGAGGGAGCCTTAATTGAGAAAATTCCTCTATATATAAGTCTTTGGAATATTTTCTAATTAATGATTGATATAGGAGGGCACAGCTCATCATAGGCATTGATACCCCTGAACAATTGGTTCTGAGTTTTAACAGAAAGCAGGCTGACTGAGCAAGTCTAAGAAGCCAACCAATAAGCAGCATTCCTCCATGGTCTCTGCTTATATCCTTGCCTCCAGGTTCTTACACTGAGTTCCTGTCCAGACTTATATCAGTGATGGAATGTGGCCTGAGGGTTGGAAGATGAAATAAACCCTTTCCTCCCCAAGTTGTTTTTGGTCATGAGCTTTTATCACAGCAATATAAATCCCAAGACATACCTACCTATTCTTCAGGGTGCACTTCAAATTATCTCATCAGATTTGATACCATCTATTTTTTCTTTATTCTCCCAGTACCTCTTTGAGGGTAGTACTACATTTGACTCATTCATTTAGTGTCCATATCAATAGAGGAAGAAAACATAGTTTATCCATCTCCACAATTACCATCATCCCAGTTACTCTATCCCCAGCTGGAATATTCTATGTGTTTACTAGTTTAGAGTAGGCACTTGCTAAAATGATGGAATGGAAAGGCAAGTCCTTGCTTATATTTCTAAGCTAGTCTTAGCTTCTCAATGCTTATTATTTAATTACCACATTTCATTAAAATTATACTTTTGAAGATAATTAGTGACCTTTTTTCTTCCCTACTTCTTGGTCTCCTTTATTGGACTCTTTCCTCTGCTCATCCTTTTGGATTTTGTAGTCTGAGAGCTCTTCTTACTACATTGTATTTGCAGCTTCAGCTTTTACTTCTCTCCCAATAACCTTTCACATCTACGTATCAAGCACTGTCCTCCTTTGAATCCAGACACACTTTCAAGTGTTTCTTCTAGTGTAAGGCTTATGTATTAATTATACACTTTAAAAACCTTTAATATGTACTTTAATGGTATCAGCTACTCTGTATAGTGGCAGAAAGCTGCTATTTTGTTTTGTTTACAATTTACATATTAGTCTCTTGATAATTTAGCTTTATTTTTGTGCTGAAGAAGTCATGTAGCTCTTACCATTGATTGTATGCTTTACATTCCCCACAGCTCTGTAAACCAGGCTAAATTTATTATGATAGTTTATCTCTGATTTTAGTAATTTTTTCAAATAGAGTCACACAACAAAGTAAGGTAAGAGGAAAAGAGAATGAATATTAGAAATTTTGTTTCTTTAGTCAGTTTCTATTGGCCCTAGGTATGACAGTGACATCAGACCTACTAGTAGACATGGCAAGGAAAGTAAGAATAAGACCAAGGCACCGAGCTGCCTCATAAACCTCCTTTATTTTCTGGGTGTCCCAACTGCTATCATCTTCCTACTGGAAACCATTTCCCTCTAGTGTTTCTCACTTCTGGGAGTAGCACAGAGGTCTATTCTGTTCTCATCCTAATGCCCAGAAGTCTTTGCTAATGTCTCCTTCATACTCTCATGTACTACATTCAGTGAAACACATAATGTAGTTCCTATGATCTTCAGAAAACTCATAGTTCCTATTATCTCTGGGAATTTTCCAAAACCTTTGTACATGTCTCCCCTCCATTGTTTCAGTGTGAGTCCTAGGCACCAGAATTTCTCATCAATGCTATAGTGAAGGTTTCATGTTAGTCCTTCATTGTTTTCATCAAATAAATTTTCCTTTGAAATTTATACTTTTAAAAAAATATTTCGAAGATATCCCAAACCTGTATGTGGTACATCATGAGATACCTTTTCTTTAGCCTTATCCTTTACAGACTTTTCCTGTTGTTTTTTCAAACTTACCAAATTTTTCCTCCTATAAGGACCTAGTATATGATGTTTTATTTTCTTGAAATCTCCTTATTCTTCTCTATTTGGACGATGCCCATTCATGACTCAGCTTTCTGCTTGAATACTGGTTGTTGCTTCATGGAAGTCTTCAGCAACTTTCTGAAGTGAGTCATGCTATTCTTTTTTTTCCTTATTGCATTGTAATTAAACAAATAATACTAATCTACTTCCATAAAATAGACATCTGGAAAAAGAGGTGTTGCATTATTGTGGGGTGTGTTTCTGATTCTGTAGTACAATAAAGCATAGCACAACATTTGGTATATAATTAAAATGTGGATACTTCATGAAAACACGTACCATATAGATTCATTATCCTGGCCCTCTCAAAGGGGCCTTCAGTTTTATTTTCCTGATTCAGCTTATCAATTTCTATAACCCAGACAGAACGTGAGTCTCAATTTCCATATTCTTCTATCAGTATCTTCCAACAGCATCTTCCACAGCCTGATGCCCACTGCATTTTTGAAGACTTTGCCTCTATGAGGTTTCTCAAAGGAGTCATTTTTACTGCCATTCTCACTGCCGTTTCCTCCATTCTGATAATTAATTTTAGTATTAAAAGTGTGAATAACATCTTTGGTTCTAATTCTTCACACTTACTTGGGTGGTTACTCATAGAATAGATTAATCATATCAGTTTTATCCTAGGAATCTTTAATCTACTTTAATACCCATTCCTTATGAAAACATATGTAAATCAAATATCATCAAATGGCTACAGTTAGCATTGTTAGATCAAGACTATTCTTGATTTTCTGTGCATTCTATGCTCTAGCACTAACATTCTCTTTGCTATTCTCAAATTTTCATGGGCTATGCCTCCACCAACCTGATATGACATACCTTCCTCATCTTTCTTGCAATTTTCCATGCTTGCTGGCAGGAGCACATCCTTCCCTTTTCACATTATTTTATGTATCAGATTTGCATGTTCTTCATTCAGCATCAAATTTTACTTATTTGTGTTTAGTAGGAGGCAGCCTAATTTAGTGGTTAAAAGTGACTTTTCTGGAGGTGGATTAGGAGGTTTGAATCATGGCCATGTAGATTTGAAAAGTTACTTAAATTGTTTTTTCAGTTTTCTATATAACCAGATGCATGAGTATTTAACTCATATAATTATTAAAATATTAAATAAAATAGTAGGCACCAATCACTTAGATGATCCCTAGTGCTGAATACTTATCATTTCTTGCCTGTATTTTTGCACTACCAATATGGATGCAGAATCCAGTAGGTTATCTATCTTCAAGTTCTCAATGAAATACTCTTGCAGTTGTCAAATGGTTTTTTTTAGAGAATTACAGTCCCCTGCGAGCATTAAATCTTTGTTTTGTTTTTGTTTCATTGCTGTTTTGGTTTGGTTTGGTTTGGTTTTTGAGACATGATTTCTCTGTGCAGCCTTGGCAGTCCTAGAACTAGCTCTGTAGACCAGGTTGGCCTTGAACTCAAAGAAATCTGCATGCCTCTAACTCCTGAGTTCTGGGATTAAAGGCTGTTCTAGAAATCTATCAGCTTAAGATGGTTGATGAAACACAATAGCAAAATCAATAGAGTTATACCCCTTTCTCCAAAATAACTATTACTTTGAGAAAACCTTTTAATTGTAACTGGCATAAAAAGGTGATGAATAATTCTTTTCTCTCATAATGATATTTTAATGTTTTACCTCCACAGTAGAAAACAATGCCCACTCTACAGCTATTACCATGATCTAAAATAAACTTTACCCACGTCTTAATGTGAAACTAATAAAAGGCATTTACCTTCTAAAATAATTTTCTAATTTTTAAGACTATATGAGTTAAAACATAACATTTTTCCCTGAGCAGCTAGGACAAATCATGTAGTAAACATTAATTTTCATTGCTTCATATTTGAATTAAAAAGAGAGTACACAGCAAATATTAATGTCAGTAGAACTTTGACATTTCTAGTCCAATGTCTTTGAATGTTCTCAGCTTGACAAATGATCTTTGGCATTTTAAAGCCTTTCTAAAAGCCATTCATTTACTAGCTAAACTGATCAATAGTTCTAATGGATTTCACAATTGTAGCTAACCACTAAAAATCAGCTTCTGTTTTCTACTTGGTTTAGAATGCCACCCTTGAGGGCATGCCAAAATTTCTATAGACAGTTTTTTTTTCCTGTGGAACTTCCAGATAGCTGGAGCCTACTGAAATCTGTTGAAATATGTATTATATTACATCATAGTTTAAACCTGCCAGCAATTAGGGATCATTCCCATTTGGTTTTGAGTAGGAGCCAGCACCTCTCTTGTGATTGAGAGACTATTTAAGGATACTCTCTATGTTGAGACAACTGTGGAAATAGTGTTAGACTAAGAGTTACATGATTGGGACTTCTCTAGGTCAGTAGTTAGTAGGTTATTTATCTATAAAATAATGGATTTAATATGGTATGTACTCACTCATAGGAGGATACTAGATGTGGAACAAGGATGACTGGACTGCTACTCACATCACCAGTGAGGCTACCTGGAAAACAGGACCCCAAGAAAGACACGGGGATCACACAATGATGGAGAAATGGATGAGATCTATATGAACAGCCTGGACATGAGTGGGAGCAATGAACGGCGATTGTCGAGGGAAAGAGAGCGGGAGATCCCACCTGGATCAAGAACAGAGAGGGAGAACAAGGAATAGGAGACCATGGTAAATGAAGACCACATGAGAAAAGGAAGAAACAAAGTGCTAGAGAGGCCCACAGAAATCCACAAAGATACCCCCACAATAGACTGCTGGCAATGGCCGAGAGACAGCTGGGACTGACCTACACTGGTGATGGGATGGCCAAACACCCTAATAGTTGTGCCAGAAACCCCATCCAAGTACTGAGGAATCTGGATGCAGACATCCACGGCTAGGCCCCGGGTGGAGCTCCGGAGTCTAATTAGTGAGAAAGACGAGGGTTTATATGAGCCAAAATTGTTGAAACCAAGGTTGGATAAAGCACAGGGACAAATAGCCAAACTAATGGAAACACATGAACTATAAACCAAAGGCTGAGGGGCCTCCAACTGGATCAGGCCCTCTGAATAGGTGAGACAGTTGATTGGCTTGATCTGTTTGGGAGGCATCTAGGCAGTGGTACCAGGTCCTGTGCTCATTGCATGAGATAGCGGTTTGAAACCTGGGACTTATACAGGGACGCTTGGCTCAATCTGGGAGGAGGGAACTGGACCTGCCTGGACTGAGTCTATCAGGTCGATCTCAGTCCTCAGGGGTGGCCTTGATCTGGAGGTGGTGGGAATAGGGGTGGGCTGGGGGGAAGGGGAGGGGGCATGAAGGGGGAGAACAAGGGAATCTGTGGCTGTTATGTAGAACTGAATAGTATTGTAAAATAAAATAAATATATAAATAAATAAAAATAATGGATTTAAAAATATTTTATAATTGATTTAGAATAAGTTATTTTTAATTCTCTATCCAGGTTATAATGTGTGACTTAATTATAATTATTATCCATCATGAAAATAAAGCAGTTAATATATTCTGTGTAGCTCATACTAAATAAAATCCTATGCTTTGACTTCTGGAAAGTAACTGTTATCTCTGACAGGATTCAAAACAACAGCTTTCATGCTGGCATTCAAAAGTATTTCCAAATTTCCCTTCAGAGTAAAAATCCAAGTATTTTTATATCAACAGCTCTTTCTCTACACTGACCAACTTCCTTCCCTAGGGGTGGATACTTACTATTTTTCCATTGCTGCTTCCTTTTTTCCCCTCAGTTAACTTTAGATTGCTTATATTCTTTTGTTTTCCCTCATGTACTTGTGATAAGTCAACACTGACCACCACATTAGTTCTTCTCTTAACAAAGAAAGCTCCTCTGGGCTTCTCTCACACCATGGTTTTGAGGACCTCATCATGTTTTCCTGACCACAACTTCTCAGTCTTTCTGTTCTTATTCATTATTATTAAGCTTGTGATTATTCTAATAATGAAGGGCTTTGCTTGGGTGGTCTCAACTAATCTTATAGCTTTGATACCTCACATTTACAGATTATTTCTATATTAGCACAACTATCTCTTCTGACCTTTACAATTAATTAACAGTCTTTATGATCTCCCCATATTGAAATTTCACAGGTATCTCTACCTAACAAGTAGATTATTCATCTCTCTTAACACACACACACACACACACACACACACACACACACACACACACACACAGAGAGAGAGAGAGAGAGAGAGAGAGAGAGAGAGAGAGAGAGAGAGAGAGAGAGAGAGAATTTTTCTAACAGTATACATGTCAAAGACAACATGGGGAATCTATGCAATCAAATGTTGATCTCACAGCCTAGGGTTCATGCTTTATGATTGCATTTATGAAAGCTTATAATGAAGCACAAAATATGGCCACTTTATATCTTAGGTACCTGTGCTGCTTCTATTTTTATTTCCACAGTTAATCCCAGTATGCATTATAGGAGCTATACTGTGAGCCTTCTATATAGAATTGTGGCTTAACTTGTTGGACTCTAGTGTTTTCCTAACTGCATTGCAAACATAATTTTGTTCACGTTCCTCTTTAAAGCTTCTCTTGACTTCTCTTAAAAATTAGAGCAAAATCAGGTCAGATGTGGTGATGCATATCTGTGGTGGTTTGAATGAACCCCATAGGTTCATATGTTTGAATGTTTGTGGAATAGGAGGTGTGGCCTTGTTGGAGTAGATGTGACTTTGTTGAAGGAGGTGTGTCATTTGAGGTGGGCTTTGAGGTTTTAAAAACCCACCTCGTGCCCAGTCTCTATTCTCCCTCTCTCTTTTTGCCTGCTACCCACTGATCAGGATGTAAAGCTTTCAGCTCCTACACTAGAACCATGCCTACCTGTTCCCTGCCATGGTGATCATGGAGTAAACCTCAAAAACTGTAAGATAGCCCCCAGTTAAATGCTTTCTCTTTGTTAAGATTTGCCTTGATCATGGTGTCTCTTCATAGCAATAGAATACTAAGAAAAATGTCAGTACCAGGGACTAGGGTATTATTGTGATGGCCTGATCATGCCGTTTGGAAGACTGTGGGACTTTAGACTAGAAAAGTGGTTGAACTTTGTAAAGTGGTGCTTAAAAGGCCATACAAGTAGGACCACAGAAGATAGTAGTGCTGAGGACAATGTGGACTGTAGGGACTTAGCTCAAGAGATTTCAGAAGGGAACAATATTACCTGGGCTAGAGAAAATTCCTGTGATATTTTGGCCAAGGATTGGCTGACTTTCCGCTCTATACAAAAATCTGCTGAAGGTGGAATTGAAGAATTTTGAACTAATGTTGCTGGTGCAGGAGATTTTCAAGATAGCCTAGTATTGACTGTGTCCAATTATTATTAGTGATCCATCTTATGCAGAACTATGATCAGAAGGAGCAAGCCAGCAAGCAGCAACCTCCCATGGCCTTTGCATCAGTTTTCCCTCCAGGTTTTTGGCCAGTTTGAGTTTCTCTTAGTGGACTGTGACTTGGGATATGTAAACCAAATAAACCTTTTCCTCCCCAAGTTGTTTTTTAAATCATGTTTTATCACAGCAGTAGTAATCTTAACTCAGACAATTCTCCATAATCCCTGAACTAGGAAGGCTAAGTCAGGAAGATTATGATATATATATATATATATAGTAACACCCTATTTCAAAACAAAACAAAATGACAACAAAAACAAAAATTGCAGTGAAATTGAATCAGCATGATGCACATATATAGCTTTAAGTGAGTTTTAGTCTTTTTGCCTCTGCTTTTCCTCTTGCTCTGTCACTTCTTTCTCCTCATTGCTGACTGTCATACTTCAGTAACCCTAACCTATTGTTTCTGAAGTACAGCAAATGTAGTTCACCTCAAGACCTTCACCCATATTGATTTCCAGCTTAAAGCAGTATTGTCCCTCACTGTTAAAGAAGCATCTTTACATTATCCTTCAAAAAATAAATGCTGTTTCTTTACAATGTATTTCCTCATTTCCTTGCTGTTAATAGGGTTCTTTTATATTATCCATAAATATATAACTTTCCCTGTTTCATAAGGAACAATGTGTCATTTGAATGTATGCATTATTTATTCATTATTTACATTAGCTTTTAAATTAAGCCTCAGAAGATCAGGCACTGTTATGCTTCTCATATTCACTCTAGATCTAAATAGAATGTGTTAACTCTGGAATGAATACTTACTGACCAAATTGGATAAAAAAGAAAACTGAGTAGAGTGGGTGGCTAACTCATGGGAATGGAAACAGGAATCACCCCTTCTGGCTTCCCACTCCGTTCTTCCTCCACACTCCTGTTATTGCTGTTATTTTTTCCTCTCACTTCTGGTCAGCCTAGGTCACAGATCTCAGGCCCATCAAATATCATTGCTATTTGCTGCAACAGTAACTTGTGCCATCTCTGTAAGCCTACATTGGAGGACCCAGCCCTATGCTGTGTTCTCTCACAATCTACTGACCTGGGCTCTTATTATTGGATACCCTGATCTCCAGGATGTTCTTTATTTTACCCATTCCCAACTTTTCTGTGTATTCGTTAGTGTTCATCTTTAAGAGGAGCCACTTTTCTGCTTCCCTATTTATATTCCCTACTTTTCTTAGTCCATGGAAAAATCTTGCTAATTATGCAGTGTTCTTTTTACTCTAAAGCTTAAACTAATTTCTTATTTTCCACCACAGAATGATGTACTGACAGCTCAGTATAGCATGTTTCTTTCAGTCCAAAAAAATTTTCAAAATAGATAGAACTTGAAGAGGGTCAATATATGTTTTTTTTTCAATAGAGCCAAGATTTCTCACAAATATAGTTAATTGTACTGAAAAAATAAAATATTAAGATGATAACAGGTCATGTTTTGGTTTAGCTGATTGGGTAAGATAATAGCTACCCAAGCAAATATGGAAATTAATAGCAACATAAAACACAACAGCAACAAATCTGGAGAGAGAGAGAGAGAGAGAGAGAGAGAGAGAGAGAGAGAGAGAGAGAGAGAGAGAGAGAGAGAGATTGGTGTTAAATGAGGATGCATAGCAGATATTAAGAAAATGCTTTTGGAGATGGTGTGGCAACTGAATGAAAGATGAACATATACACATACAAACTGAAAATCATCTGACATAGCATAGAAACAAATACTTCTGAATAAAACCATATCTGAAATCATTATTGAAACTTCCCATTGTACCAGGTCCCAGATCTTTTGGTTCACAACTAAAGTGATTCTTGATTCTCTGAATGACATTTCCTCACTTCTCCTACCTCAGTATCCATGTAATGTCACATTTCCTGTGTCCAAATAATGTATTATTTCTTTGTTTAAGGTATTATGCATCCCATTCTGTTACAATTTTGTTTTGTGTTCATTTTTCTTAAAAAATAATCTAGTGAATATTTTGAGCATGCTAAGTAAACAAGGCATTTTGGTTTGGGGGCTGTTGCTGTTCTAAAAGCAGTAAGGGAAATTATAACTAAACTGATGAATTTTTCATGAGAATAACTTTGAGTTTGTGATATATTTACATGTCAATTACTCAAATAAATCTTACAGTCACTTTCACGTAAGTATTCACAAAAACAAAACCTGTCTCAGCAGATGCAAAATAGGAAATGTTCTTATTCTAAACTTTTATCATTTTAGCCAAATACCAAAGATATATTATTTTAAAAATTAAATAATATGAACATTTAAGATAATGATGACCTTCTCTGGGGGGAAGTGAGAGGTCATGTGATCAATACTGGTTATCAGATATAGATATTATAACATTCAATTTATTAAGGTAGATTAAACTTTTTTTTTTTTTTTTTTTTTGGTTTTTCGAGACAGGGTTTCTCTGTGTAGCTTTGCGCCTTTCCTGGGACTCACTTGGTAGCCCAGGCTGGCCTCAAACTCACAGAGATCCGCCTGGCTCTGCCTCCCGAGTGCTGGGATTAAAGGCGTGCGCCACCACCGCCCAGCTTAAACTTTTTAAGTATTATATAGCACTTCCATATTACATAATCATAATAGCAATTTAAGAAGTATATTTATAAGTAACTTAAGTGTTAATGTATAGTATCCTGATTTGCTTGATTTTTGTTTATACTTAATATTTAAGAGTCATTTGCCAGATATCAGTAACATTAAATTAGAAACGACTATTTTAGAAAGTCAAATATAAGACCCACACTTTGATACTCAAGGGAACTCTAAAAGATTTCAAACTGTAGAGGATGGACTTATTGATGAGGAAAGAAAATAATTATTCTGTTAGCTACATGCCAGTTTGGAGTCTGATTTGTGACTTGTTCTGTTAGAGTTGAAAACAGCCAGTGACCTGAGGGAAGAAGGAAGTGGAAATTATATTTTTTCCATGGATAGCCAACACAACAGATGGATGACCATCCAGCATGTGTAGCAGTTCCTGAAAGCTGGCCAGTTATGGAAATTGAGTACAGCTGCAACAGAGGACCACATTGTGAACATGTCCCCTGACAGGGCACAAGCAACCCAAGTGCAGCATTTAATCCATATAAAAGACAATTACCACCTTCTTTAAAGAATTACTTATCTATCACTTGTCCCATGTCAATGTGTGCGTACCACACCCATACATATTTCCTTCTTTAAGTGATTTAGACTTATTTCCTCTCATTAGTCATTTCATTAACTATTCTTAAATCACTGAATTCTAAAGATCTTGGGTGATCCCATTGTCATTGCCTACATGAAGAATTTTGTTTGGTGAGATAAATAGTAGAATAAATTACCAATTCTTAGGCAATGTAGAATATTATACATACAAATTTCCAGTTATCTTAATATTAATGTTATCTTTTTTATTTCACCAGAAAAGGTCATGTAGGAAAATGATTAGCAAGAGCCAGGTAGAGAAATGATCTAATATTTCCAACAGTCAAAGTAAAATGGAGGGGGAAAATCAACCATATATCTATTTGGTAGATCAAACATAAAATATACCTCTTTAGCTCAATATTTACCTAAAATAATTGTTCTGATATTCTGGAACATGCACATTAAATCACAACCATTATTACTGGTCCAAAATTGACCATCAAGGTAACACACTTTCTTAAATGGGAAATACAACCTAAATGTTAGCACATGTAGAGTCCATGCTCAATGCTACTGATGGGATTATAATAAAATCATCTCTAGAAATAACTATAGCATACAAAAATCAAACGCAGAATATGGATTTTGTGGACAAATGGAAAGCACACATAGCTATTTTTGTGGGTCAGACATGATTGCTGAATACCTAAGAAATATATTTAATAGTTTTATATAAATATCTGTTAAATTCTAGGTGGGCTCTTTTCCTGTCTAAACTTTATAAAATAATAGTTTTAATGATTATAAATGTCAGTGTCTATGGTCATACCTGGACATGAGAAATTCCTAATAATAAGCCATGCCACTGCTATTTCTACCAACAAATAAAACACAGTACTCTGCCTTTCAATGTAATGTATTTGACTCCTAATACTTCCTTGGACTTTGATCATGCCATTTTGTTCAGTGTTTAACAATAGATCATAAACTAATGGAATGTGGTTGCTTTTCAATTGTTCCAGTAGTGACTAAAAAGTAAGAGGACTAATGAAGGTTGCAGTGGTTCTTATAGGGATCTAGACAGATAAACAACACACCTGTAAATGATACAAATTTGTTAGCTGCTTTAAGAGTTGCTTGGAGACTTAAGTAAAACTATACATATTTCCAAAACATGAAGTATCTTTGATAGAGATATTAATATGTATGTTTGTTTTGATCTTCTAAGAAATATTTAAGTCTTTAAATGTTTTGTAAGGGCTTTGTTTTGTAATACAAATAGCAGTCACCATATCCCTACTATTTGGCTTGCTTAATTTAACTAATTGTCTAATATGTTTGATTACTGAACATTTTTATTGTAGTTTTGACTACTTTAGCCTATTTAAAGAGAAAAACAAAGAGAGAGGTATATTATACCAATAGCTACTTTTCACATTTGCCTCTAGACTGAATACTTACATAACTGTTTTTTTTAATAGATATTTTGGCATATTCTTCTAGTTTCTAATGTACATATCTCAATTAAATCAAAACCTAACAATACACATTTCACACAAAGAACACAAATAATAGTCAAATTATGGTTGACTAAGAATGTTGGGGATATGTTATGAGCCAAGGCGCCACTTGTGAACTGAGAGACCCCAACAGCCTTCACCGCAGAAGGGTAACAGAGGGACAGTAGCAACTGACATGCATGGGGCACCTGCTCTGTACAAGGCTCTGGATGAAAGCTTATCTAGTGTTATTGAGATGTCAGACTCCAGTCTGATTATTACTCAGTTTGAATGAAGTATATACAGATTAGATCTACACCCGTGAGAAAGAATGCATAGTTTTGATCCTTGCAGAGGAAAGTGGCTACACAGCTCATTTTGCATTATCCTTTAAAAATATGCTCATTGTGGTACTCTACTTACAGTCACCTAGTTATTTGGGCATTATCATCTTCGCATGCTGAAACATCTAACTGTACACTGGCCATTAGATGGTTTCATTGTTACTCAAGGAATAAAGTCAGATATTTTTGATCAACTTTAGGCCTAGTGATCTTGGTAGAAACACACTATCTGTAAACTGTGTGTGTGTGCGTGTGTGTGTGTGTGTGTGTGTGTGTGTGTGTGTGGTATGTACACAGGATGTGCACTCTTACACCAAGCCATATCACAAGTTCCTTGTTTTTTTAAAAATTAAGTAATAAAATAAAATTCTGAAATCTGAACTTCTCTAAATATAAAATTATTTGAGTCCTAACATAATACTATAAATAGAAAATTACAGAGCTGACCTCATGTAATGCTTCAGAGCCAAAAGGCAGATTCACTAAAATATTGTGTAAAATTGCCTGCAGTCTATGTATATGAGGTATATATATATATGTATATATATACATATACATATATATAAAGCATAAATAACTTTCATTTTAAAAATGGAGTCCCATGCTCCAAATTACTCACTATATATACACAACTATTCCAAAATCTGACACAATAAAAAATCTGAGGCATTTCTAGTCTGCTGTGTGTGTGCATGTGCATGCACGTGTACAAATATATGCATACATGCTTGATATTTTTTTGTGTGTAAGTGTGGTATGGGGGATGAAACTCATGGCCTTGAACATGCTAGGAAATTACTCTACCACTAATCTATATCACAAGACTTCTGCTTTTTAAATGAAGTAAAACAATAACTTGTAGACTTCATGACTCAAAAGGAATTTCTGACATATTAATTGGTAATTAAACTGCCAAAGTGTCTTCTCCTTTGGTTATGTGTATGTATGCTATGTTTGCACATGTGCAAATGTATATGTATATACCAAAATACATGGTAGCTGTTATTGAGGAGGAAAACAAACATTTATGATTGGATGGTTGGGGCATGCCTCAAAGATAAATAGAATTGATTGTTTTACAAAGAGTAAGTAATTATACAATTTTTTTTTTATCTCTTGACTGGCTTATAACCGAGTCTCTACAAAAAATCAACTCAACTATTTTAGTCAAAAGCATCCAAATTAATACATGTGATTTTGTTCGGATCATGTTTATATAAAGTGAATTACTAACAAATATTTCCATTCCCTATTGTTCCTAAACAAAGAAATCAAGGCAAGTTACACCTTTAGATCAATCACAGACTAGATGAAAACTCTAACAGATGCCACTTACCCATGAACACTGTTTAGATGTAAGAACATCTCATAAGATAATAGTCAGAACACCATTTTTCCATCATCCCACTATCACTCAGTATTAGAAGTGACATATACTTACTTATGTTTCTTTTGATGCATGATATAATAATCACATTCTCTAGAAGTTTAACACACTTACCCTTTCAGATTTCCTAATACCAGTAAATACTCAGTCACATTTGAAAATGAGAATGTGAGTCATAAGAGTCTCTGCCTGGGCCTTAACAGAATTCACGACTAGTCTTCATTATACCTAGAAACTCTACCACAGCTGTGTTCTATTACCAAAAATGGGTATTTATTTAAGGAGAAATGTCCCTGAGGTTTTAATATGATAGTGGTGACTAATATTGATGAGGAATAAGAAAAAGAACTTTGGTATTCTTTAAATAAACATCTTAAAGAAATCTTTTTATGATAACTTATGTAATTAAAATTAGTTTAAAAGCAGAACACACACACACACACACACACACACACACACACATATATATATATATATATACATTTATAATTTTATCTGAGGATATGGAAGGGATTTACATTGTGTGATAAGGAATTTTGTCACTGCAGAAAAATAATAACTCAGCTTAAAAGTTGTATACATTTAAAGTCACCAAGGAGTTTAAAATGTTCTGTTTTTCACTAAATAATCCTGACATATTTAAAAATTAAAATTAATACTCTGATGCAATTATCACTTACATACTACATCTTATCTTTGAAATAAAATATAAAAAAGTCTTATAGTTGGTTGAAATAAAGTGTAAAAATTCTTATAGTTGGATGAGTTGTTGCCATGGTAAGGTAAGAGTCTATAGGACAGGTATCTGTGTTGATTATGCTACACATCTCATCCAGGCAAAACATCAAAGTTATTAAGTAGATAAAGTTAAAATATAACACCAAGTATGCTTCAGAAAAATAAGAAATGAACTTATTCAAACTTAATGATTTACATAAAGGAAGTATTAAAAATTTCAAAAGAAATTGCCTTATAGTTTACATGTGGGAGAATAAAGAATAAAAAACTTAAGAAATTAAACCTCACAAAATGAGTATCAAATAAAGATGGCTGGAATTACAGCATGAGATCAATCAAATACAATTCAGACTTAGACTATTCTGAACACTACCATTTAAGTTTCTAGACTTCTAAATACCAAGCTAGACCAACAACATAGAGTAAGTGGTTCAGCGACCTGCATGCTACTGATCCATCCCTATTGTCAAGGATGCTCTCTGGAGGCTAAGATTAGTGACACACACAGTAACTTGGAAACACAACCATGTCATTTAACTCCATTCAATAAGTCTTTCAAATTGATTCTGCCTCACATGTCTGTCTTTTCCAAAGCAACTTACTCAATGGTTCATTCACTGTCACCTCACAGTTATGCATTCTTGGTTTTTGGTTTAATTATGAATTTCTGAGCTATAATGAAGTGTCAAGGAAAAAATGATATGGAAATCTATACTTTTCTTTCCCTATGAAATGAAATTAAGGGATCTTTTCCCTTCTAATTGTACTCATTTTTAGGATTGATCATATGTCCTTTTTATGTTTGTGAAATAGTGCCTGAAAATCATCTCTGTAACGTACATTACATAATCAAAGCCATTTACCTTTGTATTGCTTCAGTTTAAGCCATAAAAATTAGCATATTTGAAGTCAAATAATCATATAGCTTCCTACAACTTCCATTATTTCAGTCTCTCTCTATGAAAATAATCCTCCGCAATGCAACCTTTATTGCAACTGACTGTAAATTTAATTCAGAAATCTGTAATAATGACATTAATATTTTGAAGTAAAATTTCATGCACTTATCAAAACACAGTCTTATTTAGACTCTAAATTCTGACAGGTTAATTACTGTGTGTCTCATTTGTATTCATAAAAATACAGACTTTTAATTCATAAATTCCTAGAGAAATTAATGATTTTTATATTCAGTATCCCTCTGTCTTCCTGGAGTCTCTTTGGGATGTAAGAATTACTATTATAATGATGATTATTACAAACATGAGAAAATCTATTGCTTCAGCTGGTACACAGCATGTCATGGTCTTGCCACCATCACTCTTTCTGTCTTTATCTTTTTCTCACACACCTAAGCCTTATAAAAACAAAGGAGTTTTGACATCCTATTCCATCCTAGTTCATTGTCTCCACCCACACTGCCCCAGAGGTTCTCACTTCTTACACCCACCTCTGCAATCTTGGGTATACAGGACTAGTTGCTCACATTTACTTCATGCTTGTGATACACTTATCTAAATGATTGTTCATTATCCATTAATTTATACATGTGCCAACTCTTTTTTTTCATGAGATAACTTGTTAGTTACCCAACTACATAATGGTAGTTCTGGGATTTATATCCAGTTAGTTTGCCTTAAGACCTTATCTCATGAAATATTAACACTTTGACATACTGATTTCAATTCCAGGAAACCTTAAAGACCATGAGTACTTCTATGGGTATTTAACTGTCTTTGCCAACTTTTCTCTTCCTCTTTTATCCCCTATCTCTCTGAGGTCATACTTGAACTTCTTACCTCTGCCAGTGCTAGTGATATATCACTTTGTTTCCTTGCCATGTGATACCCTTTGAAAACTGTTTCTGACTCATCTTTTATAGCTTCTGTAGTAGTAAAATGCCATTCAAATATTGAGCTCTCTATAAATATTGGTTATATGCATTTACCAGAGAAGGAATGAAAAGATAGTTCAAAATATATCACAAAAGAATTTGAAACCATTTCAATAATATGCTTAGCAAATCTATAACTTGAAAACCATGATTACCCAACTGGGAATTTATTTCTTTACAAATTTAAATTTTTGTGTGTTTTGAACTTACAAAAACTAGAGTAATTATTTGATCATTTCAGTTTCAAAATAATTCCTTCAGTTGACTGAATCTTTTGATTTTCACCAAACTACATTACAATATTCAAAATTATACTTCCAGGAATATTGGTGAATTGTGCTTACTGTAAAAAAACAAATTAAAGTATAAATCATTGTTTATAGTAATGACTATATCAATATAAATGACTTGTTTTCTTTTCTCTGAGCTGATTCAAAAATTTTTTTGCACATGTGCATATATTAGCTCATTTATACAGTATCTGTTTGGGAAGGAGGAAAGGTTAATTATGTTTTAAAAATAACAAGCTAACAGTTACTTAAAAGATATTAAAGATAAAATGATTTTAAGATATCATTTAGAGACAGTTTACTTTAATTCACTCAATTTCTTGTGTTTAAAGAATGGGGAGATGCTTGTATGAGGTTTTTCTTTCTTTAGCCATCAGGAGATCACATTTCTCCCTCTTTCTTTACATGTTGGCATTGCACTTTATTTGGACAGTTGTCCAGTAGAAATTAATAACTATGACAAACACAACTCTTAAATATTTATAGCAACACATTAGATGTGAAATTTAAGATGTGCCTCTTATTCTTTCAAACTCAAACTTATTACCTCCATCAGCAACATTCCCATATTAAAGAACAAGGTAGTTAATGGGAGTTAATACAAATTTACAGAATTAAGAAAATGGATTCTTGGGAAAATTCAGTTTTAGAATTGCATTTTTAAAAATCTTTCAAGTTCTGCAATTTATAAACATGTATCTCACTTGGGGGATGGGAGGTATAAAAGCTAATTACCCAAGGTACAATTTCACAGCACTCAGAGGACCAGAACACCTTTTATGAATGACTTTAGAATGGATTTTCTTAAATTCCTAAATGGTTTTTCTCTTAGTAATGTAGTGATGAAATTGTGATTGTTAAATACAGCATGGATTGTGAACAACAGAATAGCCTCCTAATGAATTATGCAGAAAATACAATCGAGCTAGAGACCTACATGGGAATGTCATCTCTGAGGAGATAGGCGAGAGAGGAAGGAAGGGAAGGGAGATGGGACAGACAGACAGAAAGACAGACAGACAGACAGACAGACACACACACACAAAGAAATAGAAAGATAGAGAGAGGCATGCACAGACACACACGCATGCACACACACAGAGAAGGTTTTTTTTTTTTTTTTATGATCAGGTAGTTATTGATTCTTGGTGGCAGCAAAGGGTATATGACCAAACAAGATGCTTTTAGGTCTGCCCCTGACCTGAAGAAAACAATATTGTTTTCTGAACAGGTAGGCACTCTTTAAAGTGAGTTACTCTACAATTAGAATGACATTACATTCCTTACCTTTGTTTGTTTAACTGATGGCCTAGAACAACAGAATATTCAGAGGTGAGTATCAGAAAGGTGGCAAGCTAAATCCAAAGTAGTGCTTTCTGGAATGGTGCTCACCCCTTTTCAGACCTTTCAAAGTCTCAGCTCACTTTCCCCTTTGGTCACATCACTGTTGCATCGGTGCACCTTGATCATACTGCCCAGAGATAAACAGATAACTACCCCTGCCTGCTCTTGGTACAATAAAATGATGTAACATTTTCAGTAAAAGACATAAACGACAAGTGAGTTTGCCCTTGGCAGGTGTGACCCTGTAATGATTAACACTGGTCAGTCTTTTGCAGAATCAGCCAGTGGAGACTGACCCTCCCCTCAAGTTTAAAGCCAACCATTCATTTGGGTCTTAAGCCCAGGTAAGAGGAAAAAAGCTTTCCCCAATACATAAAAGGACAATATAAAGCAGCCGAGCCTGTCAATGTGAACCTACAGGCAGAGGAGAATTATAATTTTGTTTCCCCAGGAGACAGTGACTAAGGCACGCACACTGATCATCCCGAAAAGAGGTAAAGAGAGAGTGAAATGGCTCAACGTACACACACCCCGCTCCATACCGGGGACGAGTCTCCGAGCTGCGGTGTGTGCTCTCGGAGGGCCAGGCTGAAGCTGACTGCCCCCACAGCCACGCTGGACACCCCGAGCCCTATCTCCAGCACAGAGAGCACCAAGAGGCTCCCAATAATCTGGCTGCTGGTGCACATCCTCCTTGGGTCATCATTCCTTCCAGCTCAGAGAAAGAAGCCAATCGTCCACCTTCTTTCTTCCGAAGTCCTCCTTAGCCCCTTCCACCCCCTACCACAGTCCAAATCCTCAAACTTTTCTCTCTTCACCAACAAAACATTATCCAAAAGGTCTAGATTTCCAGAACCAGAGAACCATTTCCGTGGCCAGGCCAGAGGAGAAAGGGCTGCTTCAGCCCCTGGCACGTTCACACAGGAACCGCTGGCGGTGGGTGGGAGTCCAGAAGCCAGCACCGGGGAGCCGGGTACTGAAGAGCAGACTGGATGTGAGCCCTAGCAGCTTCAAGGCTCTGTCCAGAGTTCTGCCGCGTCTGGGTTCTGCGCTCCCAGGAGCTTCCTGCACCTCTCAGGCTCCCTCCTCTTTCCCAGTGGAAGAACAGAGCTTGGCTTCCTAGAGATAAAGGGGGACTGCTCACAACCCCTCTCCGCCAGTCCTCTTGCCTCCCCTCCTTTGTTTTCCTGGCATCGCAAAGTGCTTCTGTGAATCCCTAGGTCTCCAGGCAGAGCAGGTGGATGGTGTTCAGCACCACATTTCTCGCACTTGCTGTATCGCCAGAAAACGCGACCTTGTCTGATGGCCTCTTTCCGTCTGGGTCTTTTTCTCCGTCGTCGTCCTCTTCCTCCCCCTCTCTCTTGATCTGATTCTCTCTCATCGCTATGACCTCATTGGGGCTTAGGAGGCTGACGGAGGAGGGAAAATCCTGATGTATTTGTGGGTCTTGGACCAATACTCTTGGCTGACCCCTTATTCGCCCCGCCCCTGGACCTAACTCCGGGATCCCAAACTCTCTACCTCTGCATCTCCCCTACTCTATCCCTCCTGGGCTTCTACCCATCCAGGAGGGGTGGCTATGCCTGATGCCTATGTCAGTGTGGGCTCATTCTATGCAAAACTTTCCTCCACATGTACTTGTCTCTGCTTGGGAAACAAAGAGCAAAGGAAGGCCGAGTGCACCAGAGTGGAGAGAAACCAGACCCCCGATTACACAAAAATCCCAGGGGACCCTTATTGAAAAACTCCTCTGTTTCAGTGAGCCCAGGCTGGAGCTTCCTTATTAAGAGAGAGGGTCCACTCTCTGCCATCACTTCCTGGCACCGTTTTATCCTGGGGGGAAGAAGCAGTCAGCTGGAGCCACACTTCCCTCGCTAGCCATGTGCCCACACATCCAGAGATACATAGTCAGACCCAGCAAGATAGAGAACCTGTGTTCTTATCTTGAAAAGATAAAAACTGAAAAATCAAGATACATATACTTAAGCAGTACACCAAAACAAAGCATTACTTATAAATGAAGAAAATGTTTGATCTAGTACATAACTGGTTTTGGCCATCTTCAATTTCTCTGAATCATTATGGCAGGGGCTCAAGCATGGCTTGTGTAATTTTGTTGCTTTCTCTGATGCCTTTTGGGAGCCTAGACACAGGGAAACTGCTATGTATGGATCAGTTTTATATTCTCTGATTTTGCCCCAGGAAACATCTCAAAGTGTTGCATCAAAATATTCAGAATGGGGAGGGTTCTGAGGTATGGATCCATCAATCATCTTTCTCAAAAACTGGTTCTTAAGTTAGAGATGAGCTGAAGGAAAATGTAGACAAAGGGGGTCCAGTTATAACCCACAATTTGGCTTCTTCCAAACATGCCTCATATTCTTTTTTTCAAGTTCAATGTTGAGGAAACAGAAGCCCTAACTCTGGAGAAGTGTCAGTTTTACCTTTAAACGTTTCATTCAGGACTTGCTTCATAGCTTAGCTTCTACATTCTCATTTATGATATGTTTACTCTACGAGTTTTCAAAATTGAGTCATGTGCCTCAAAATTAACAAAAAACCAAAGAAGGATTACAAGTTATTAAACATTAAGAAATATAGCTGTTTTAATACTTAGAGCACAACTTACATATTTATGTTGACTGATAATTAGTGAAGTCATGCTCCTTTCCACTTCTCAAAACATTTCCCCCCAGAATGGCCAGTTGCCAGAATTTCTCAAGTAGTTTATGGATTTAAAATAGCAACATTTATGTTATTTAAATATTGTATAAATCAAACATAAGCCGAAATAATGAGACAACTATGCTGCCTCACCTCTGTTTTTGAATTTAGCCCCTGCTTTTTGTCTTTCCATTTTTTCTTCTTTTGGAAGAAAACAAGTTATGATTATCAAAATCCATTAGTGCAGTTTTGTGGGAAAAGATAACACTGGGAGAGAATTGTAGTGAACATTCCAAGATGTTAACCATTCAGGAGTTTCAGAGGTACAAAGAAACAAACACATCATGTATTAAGTTTGATTGTTCATTTCTGACAAAGGTGATCATTTGGAACCAGCTACTTCAGTATCTGAAAGCCTAGCATATGCCCAACTATAACCACCCTTTTATTAGTTCTGGGTCATTGGAATAAAACACAAAGCATCTGAAAACACAATTACACAGAACAGATTAAATCCATCTTCACTTCTGAGCAACTACATATGAGTCAAGATCAAACAAATATTTTATGAGTAATATATTAAAGAAAATCATGATCCACAGAGGAAATTAACTCCCCTGTTTTAAAACATGACTACCAATATCACAAACTGCAAGACTTTTACAACACCCTTTCTTTGGCACAAAGTATTTTGCATACCTTTTCAATTGATGTAAAGAGTTTCCTAATGTGATCCCAAATACTTCTTAAATTTCTTCATACTCACAGAAATCAAGAACACAAAATGAGTTCAATCTGGAAAATTATTTATTATTGTTATTATTTCTAGAAATTATGTCAGAAAAGGAATTATAGTATGAATTATATGAATTATGTACTATAAGAATTATAGTGTAATCTATAAATCAAGAGAACTCTTATAAAATCCATTCTGTCCAAACCCTAGCACTTTCACAATCCAGGATTTAATTTTTCTTATATCATGGTACATCAAGAGTGTTACTCATGAGATCCATTGAAATGGTTCAACACTTCTCCATATTTAATAAGAACAACACACAAGCTTGCTACCTGTTGACTTGTGATGACATAAATGAATGTGTGGGTAGGCTCAAAATAGTTCTAAAGCTCCTTAACTAATAAATATATTCTTTATGTTTTTCTCTTTAAGTATCTTAAAAATGAAAATAAGTATTCAAAAATTGTGAGATCTTTACACACTCATTCTTCCAAATTAGATTTAGATTTTTTAAAAATATTTTGTTAAAGAAATACCCAAGAATTGGTAAATAAACCCCTTCTGCTAGCTATGGTATGAATGATGACCCCCAAAGTCTCATGCAGTAAAAGTTTGCTCCTCAGCGTGTGACAAGAAGGAAAGAGAATTAGATCATCAGTAGTATTATGCTGAATGGGATGTTGGGGTCCAGTCCTTTCTCTTTCTTTCCCTTCCCTTTCACTGGCTGTCACATGGTAAACAGGTCACCCTGCCAATATCCTGGATGCCACAATGATCCACCTCAACACAGGTTAAAAAGCTGCCAGCCATGGTTAGGTCCTCTAAAACCATGAGACGAAACAAATTCCTTCCTTTCAAGTTGATTGACTCAGATAATTTGTTATTATAACAGAAAAACTGGTCAATATATGTCACTTAATGATATACATTGGCAAAATGACATAGTAGTCACCAATGCAGAGTAAATTATTAAAAAGTCCCTATGCTGATTTGTTTTTGTCAACACAAACTAGAGTCATTAGAAAATTCCTTAAGGCATCAGGTTAACCTGTAGGCATAGTCTGTCAGGGGGATTTTCTTGATTAGTGATTCATGTGGACGGGCGTAGAACACTGGGGCATTGCCATTCCAATGCAGGTAGTCCTGGACTATATAAATCAAATTGCTAGAATCCAGTGATAAGCATTAAAACTTTAAAATAACCAGATAAAATGGGGCAGATTACATGGGAATAAAGGCATGAATTCCAGACTTTTCATTTAATACTTCAACTATTACAAGAAGAGGGCAAATCAAATGCACTACATTGTTTAAATTTAAAAATAAGCCAAAAAATAGTGTAGGGTTCTCAATCCAGAAGCATATAATAAAAAATAAAAGGGAAACAGATTTTTTAAAGAAATTATTGAGCATTATAAAAGTGGTTATATAAGTGTGAAAACAATACCTTTTCTCAGTTATGGTGTTTTAAAAGGAAAAAAACAATATATTTTGCAGTTTATGGTATTATGTATGAATAAAATATGTGAAAGCTAAAGTATACCATAGCTAGTGTAAGACTAGAATGGACCCAGACTTCAGTCAGTCCTGACATTATGCATGAAGTAGTCTCATCCTGGTGAAAGTAGTTTTCAATAATTTAGAGGTGTGATTATAAGTCTTAACCTAGAGCAACTACTAAGCAATAATGATAAAAAGCAACATAGAAAAAAAGCCAAAGAAAGGTTAATATTAAACTTTATTATATTGACCTAAAAGAAGGAAAGAAGAGGTAAACAGAAGGAACAAAGAAGTAGGACAATTAGAAACATAACAAGATGGAACCATAAATTCCTACCCATACCTATAATCATAATTACTTAGATGTTCTGATAACTGTAATTAAAAGTCACTGATATAAATGATGAATAATAATAAAATGATTTAAATTACATGCCACTGGTAGGAAAACTTGTTTAAATATTAAGTCAGATAAAAGGATATGAATTCATTCTCAGGAGACACAAGATTAATATCCTTTTAGTTGAACATACTTAAAAAAGAAAAGAAAAAAGAAACCATAAAATGTGGACACACTGAAAAAGGCTATCTAATAAGCATTTGATGAACAGAAGCTGGAAGGCTACAGTAGTTAATGAATGCATACTTAAAAGGGGCAAGGGAAGGGCTCATACTAAGTTTCTATCTCTGTAGCTTTAAGCTTAGCTTAGGTGTAAACTGTGTGATACATTGAGCGATGGTAGAGGGCACCATTCACAGATCTGTGGTCCTTTGGGCATGAACAAAAGAAAATTATCAAGCCACTTTGATTAGGGAATACCTAGAGGTTAAAAACAGAACAGAGTTAATAGAGTCATAATATATATATATATATATATATATATATATATATATATGTATGTATATGTATACATATATATATATACTTATATATATATAAGAACATATTTGTGTAAAATAGCCTCAAATATATGTATTAAACCCAGAGCTTTCCTGTGATAGAGTTTATGGTTCAAGCATAATCAGAAATATTAATAGTTAAAAGAGGAATCATGCTTATTAAAGAAAAAGGATAGAATCAAGGATTCTCACAATTTAATATGTATAGTGTTGTAGACATTGCTGAATGTATGAAGAACCAACATAATAAACAGTGTAGGGCCGAGCGGTGATGGTGCATGCCTTTAATCCCAGCACTCGGGAGGCAGAGGCAGGTGGATCTTTGTGAGTTCAAGGCCAGCCTGGTCTACAGAGCGAAATCCAGGAAAGGCGCAAAGCTACACAGAGAAACCCTGTCTCGAAAAACCAAAAAAAAAAAAAAAAAAAAAAAAAAAAAAGAAAGAAAGAAAGAAAAAGTGTACTCAAGAAAGGAAAACATATTAAAAGTCTGATTATAAAATAAATCAGGTTCTGGAACCAAATGATAAAGATTTTAAGACAGTAGTTACAACTATCATTGGTTAAATAAAACAAAATTTTCCAGTCAATGAATATTTCAGCAGAGAAATGATAAATTATAGTAAGAGATAAAATACTACAATAAAACAAAATATAAATTGAAAAGTTAAAAATACAATATTGAAAATTAAAAAGAATGCACCATAAGGACTTGGTAGGCAAGCTCACAAGAGAATTTAACTTGAAGATAAATCAATAGAAACAAATTCACAATGTAATAAGCAAGTAAAATAGATAGACTTTCTAATTGATTAATTTTATTGTTTGACAATTTCATAAACATATATAATATATTCTGACTACTCTGTTCCCTATTTTCTATCATCTTCTTCCCATCTTTATAAAACAAAAGAATGGGACCCCAGTAACCTTTTAAATTATACCAAATAGACAAATGTAAGTATAATTAAAATAGACAAAGAAGTGGGAGAGAATTTCAAAAAAAAAATTGAAAATAAAATGTGCAGATATTTTTGTCAATTTGATTTAAGGGGGAAAAAAGCTCATAATTTTGATATCATAAATGACCAACAGTCATGTATGCTGAAATCTACAGAACCCAAAGGCATAAAAAGGCAGATCAGCTACTGAAATCTAAAGATGATGCATATTTTTTAAAGGAAGAGAATTATTTACTAGTCGAAATCAATTCTTTCAAAGCCAGGGAAGAAAAAAAAAGTGGAATGAGATATTTTAAGTGTTTAAAATTTTAAAAAAATCAACACAGATTTCTATATAGAGCTAAAATATCATTCAAGAAGAAAAGTTAGGTCAAGACATTTTCAAATAAAAGATGGAGAATTTTGGTCTGTCAATGATACCTAAGTTACAAGAGATCACTAGTGGTGCAAAATGAGGAAAATACTACCTAAGTAAAGAATCAAAAACACCAGAAGTAGACAGATAAATGCAGATTAATGAAAAAGAACTCATTTTATTTTTAATTTTTCTCTGGAAGTATTTTTTTTTTTGAGCTGAGGACAAAACCCAGGGCCTTGCACTTGCTAGGCAAGTGCTCTACCACTGAGCTAATCCCCAACCCCTCTCTGAAAGTTTTATAAACCTTACATCACTATTTAAAGAAACAAAAAAATCATAGCTGTAATAAAGAGTAGGAAATGTTTCCATGTGTTTGTGGGATTTTATGTTTATATAAAAGAGTATGCCAGGCAGTGGTGGTGTTTAATCCCAGCACTTGGGAGGCAGAGCCAGGCAGATCTCTGTGAATTTGAGGCCAGCCTGGTCTACAGAGTGAGATCCAGAATAGGCATCAAAACTACAGAGAAACCCTGTCTTGAAAACCCAAAAAAATAAAAAGTATATAATTAACAAGAAGTGTACTCTATTATAATTATTAATGTAACAAAAAAGTCAAATATAAAAAGAAACATGGAAATGGAAATACAGCTAAGAAGCTAACACCAAATAGTAAAACTCTAAAAAGTATTTGAAATTCAAACAAAATACAGGAAAAGTGCAAAACAAAATATATAGACAAGTAGGAACCAAGAAATCAAGTAATGTGTTTGTTGCATATGTGCACAGTACTTGCATGGTGGTGCTGATGCATAGTGCCTATGTGATGGCATGTGGATGCCAGAGGTCAACATTCACTGTCTTTCTCTAAAGCTCCACATCTTGGGGTTTTTCTGTTGCTTTTTGTTTTGTTTTGTTTTAGGGTTTCTCAATGAACCCGGAGCTTGTCATTTCAGCTAGACAGGGTGGCCAGTGAGTCCACTGAATCTGTCTCCACTTGCCATGCTTCTCCCTGTGCCAGGGCTGCAGCTATGCACTGACATACCTAGGCTTGATGTGTGTGCTGGAGATCTGAGCTACCTCCTCAGTCCTGGACATACAATGATATAAGTAACTGCATTAAATATATTAAAATGATGAAATAAACATTACAAATAACCAGCAGTAATTATCAGAAAGAATAATAAGGGAAAAAGACTCAATTACATGTTTTGTGAAGAATACACACTTTAAATATAAATTTAACTGCTAAAAGTTAATGGAAGAGAAACAATGATTATGTTATCAATAGATAAAATATAATTCAAAACCAAATTATTACTAGAGACAGACATAGATAAGAGATAAAAGATTAGCTCATCAGGTAGATGGCAGCTGCTTTTTCTTGACTCATCCTTGCAATGATTTCAGCCTCTTAGAATTAAAATCCTGTATAGTGACCTCCCAGTCAGTGTGGACTGCCCATCTTGATGGACTTCTAATAGAACAGGGCAAAGTAATGGGATTTCCTTTCATGGGTAGGTTGCTGATTTCTATCTTATGGCTGCTTCTCTGCTCTTCTCTTGTTTGCATGACTTCTAAAAGTATGCTTTTATGATGTGCAGGTCCACAAGAACAGGAATTGAAGGTGGGTTCAAACCATCAGCCCCCAAAGAATTAGCACCAGTAATCCAACAATGAATGAAGGGTTGATCTTGGTAACAATCACTTGATCAGCACATGGGAACCTATTTTGGTTGCAATGCTCATCAATCTATCAGATACACTGATTCCAAAGGAAGAATCATTTGTGCTGCTCCTGTGTTCCTGATATTCATATTCCTGGATAACAAATATTGTTTAACAAACCTCTCCTTTCTGCCATAGTAGTTTATAGAATAGCAAACAAATAAAGTATAAGTCATGAACACTCACAGGGAAACCTCAATAGCCAGATGTCTAATGTGAACATTTCTAATAACAGAACTTCAAGCATGTGAGGGAAAAGTTACAGAATTAAAAACAGAAATGTAGGTCAGAGATGGTGATGCATGCCTTTAATCCCAGCATTTAGAAGGCAGAGGCAGGTGGATCTCTGTAAATTCAAGGCTAACCTGGTCTACAAAGTGAGTTCTAGGATAGCCAGGGCTATTACACAGAGAAACCATGTCTCAAAACAAACAAACAAAAAACAGAGATGTAAAACTGTATGAGTTGTGGTGATTTATTGTGTACCCTAATAAACTTATGATGATCAGAGGACAGAACCAGCCACTATATTAGACAAAGAGGCCAGAGTGGTGCCATACACCCTTAATCCTATCACTCAGGAGCCGGAGAATCATCTGGATCCCTGTGAGTTCAAGGCCACATTGGAAACAGAGCCAAGCAGTGGTGGCATACACCTTTAATCCCACTACTGGGAGGCACACATGCCTTTAATCCTAGGAAGTGACAGCAGGGTGGAGAAAGGTATATAAGGTGAGAGGAAACAGGAATTAAAGCAGTTTAGCTGAGATCCTTTCAGGTGAGGACTCAGAGCCTCTCAGTCTGAGGAAACAGGATTAGCTGAGGAGTTGGCAAGGTGAGGTCGGCTGTGGTTTGCTTTGCTTCTCTGATCTTTCAGCTTTCACCCCAATATCTGGCTCTGGATTTTTTATTAATAAGAACATTTAAGATTCAAACAATACCTGGCACCCAATGTGGGGAAAATTACCAAGAAAAGGAATAGTCTGACCCAATGTTATCTTTGAAGTCTCCAAAAAGATGATGGAACTCCACAACAATGATTCTATCAGGCCTATGATAATACCACCAAGCTGACAAACACCACGCAAAGATTGTCTTTAGACTATGAACTACTCAGGACAATTTCAAGGTGGCTAGATGATCCAGCCTCACAGACTACATGAGCAAGGACTTGAGATGAGCCCTGCATTTTCCCATTATGCAGAGACTTGACAACAAATGATACAGCTACCTCTCCCAGGACTTGACAATTAACCTCAAAATTTTCTTTTCAGTTTCCCTTAAAAATGCCTTCACCCCTAGGCAGCAGGAAGTAATTTTAAGAATACAACGTCCACATTCCCAAGAGGTGGAATGGGTGGTTTTTGGTTGTTCGATGGGTTATGGATAATTGTCATTATCTAGGATGGTTGGCTACAAGTTATTATTAATGGTCAGAAAAAAAGACTAAGCAAATGAGATTAGATTTAAGGTTCTTGTTTGAAAAAAAAAGAAAAAGAAAAAAGAGGATATAGATATGATATAAAAGGTAGGTTATTGAATCTACTTTAAAAAAGAATATAAATATGATAAGATAAAAATAGATTATTGAATCTACTCTGAAAAGAAAAAAAGGGATAATATGGATATGATAAGATAAAATGGTAGATTATTGGATCTACTTTTAAAAAGCAACTACTAGCTTTAAATATTTTACATTGGATTGGATTTTTGTATATTGTATACAAATTATGTATATTGATACAAAATTGAGATTGATTTTGTTAGAATATGCTATACATAAATTTCTAATCTTGTTCAAGGTATTGTACCTATACAGTTCATCTAAAAATGTAATGCAAATTGCTAGTCTTTGAAAGTTATTATTACTAACTAATTAGGATATACAAAATGCAAGTTAATAGTCATTACAATCAAACTTGTAGGCATATTAGGTAGGTTTTCAAGGTTAAACAGAAATATATTTTAGATAGACAAGTCATCTTCAACATTTTAGATATCTACAGAATATGCCATTCAAGATGTTTTAGTAACATAGTTTCTTTTTTTATGATAATGAGACATGTTTGCTCCTGGCAGCATAAATTAACTTCAGAGAAGATGATGGGCATCTAAAAAACTCCATATGGAGTTTGCTTTCTTTGTGGCAAAAGTTAGCCAGTGGGCAAGAAAGTGCCCTTGCCTCAACTGCTGACAGTATGTGTTCAAATGGACAAGCAGGATATAAAAGAAAGGACTGCCAAGCCTTGCCAAGATGAGGTTGGAAGGCCCTTAGAAAATCCTGCTTCACAGATGAGTCTGTCAGATATGCTAGGCCTGTAGGCCTAAGATGGATGCCCCAATGTCGCAGAGATATCTTGGGTGACTGTCCAGGCAGCTGGCTGTTTCTGTCATTTCTCAAATTTTTTTGGAGGTTGTTTGTTTGCACTTCCTGCTTACTTAGGTAATATTATTTACTTCTCAGGTTTCTGAGGGAGTTGAAGTTAGAAAGTTATAGTTGTCCTTGTTAACAAATTCAGAAAAGAAACTCACTAAAGAGGTATAAAGTGTATAAGTTTGAAAGACATCAAAAGATAGTTTTCATTTGGTAATACAAGTTAAAATAGAAAGTGAATTAGGTATAACATTTTGGACTCACCAAAATAGGATAAATAATGGAGTATTTTCTCTGAATCTATCACATGTTAGTGGACTAGACATTGTTAATGTAATTCTTGACTGTATATATTACATACACTTATTGTACTTATTGTTTATAATTTTCTTATATTAGTTATAACCTTCTTTTATTATTTTAGACAAAAAAGGGAGAATGTGGTGATATATTGTGTACCCTAATAAACTTATCTGAGGATCAGATGACAGAGAAAGCCATTAGATTAGACATAGAGGCCAGACAGTGGTGGCAACACCCTTATTCCTATCACTGGAGATCTGGAGATCTGTCTGGATCTCTGTGAGTACAAGGCCACAATGGAAACAGAGTCAAGCAGTGGTGGCACACACCTTTAATCCCAGTACTGGGAGGCACACATGCCTTTAATCCCAGGAACTGATGACAGGGTGGAGAAAGGTATATAAAGTGTGAGGAAACAGGAATTAAAGTGGTTCAGCTGAGATCCTTTCAGGTGAGGACTCAGAGGCTCTCATTCTGAGGAAACAGAATCAGCTGAGGAGTTGGCAAGGTAAGGTCGGCTGTGGTTTGCTCTACTTCTCTAATTTTTCAGCTTTCACCCCAATATCTGCCTCCATTTTTTTTATTAATAAGACCATTTAAAATTTGAACAACATATAGTTGCATTTGGTAATTTTGAAAGTCAATAGACGAGCAAATGGGAAAAATAGACATAGGAGACCTGAACACACTACCAAGCAAATGTTAGTAGTCTGTTTAACCAGCACCATATTTCTGTGTTTTCTATCTTAGTGAGAATCAAATATCTGTCTATAGAGATTCATTGAAATTCTGAGATTTGCACAAATATTTGGCCAGAAAAAGATAGTTTTCATATCCTTTTAAGATTTCTGATACTCCCATGATCAAATTTGTGTTTAAATATGTAACAATTATTTCTATTATGTACTTTTGATAACTGAGCAATCATTTATATACCCATTAAAAGTAAGAGAAAATGATGAGAATAAGCTATTAAATTACATTAACCAAAGAGAAAAGTCCCAGTCGCTTATGGGACTCTCATCTCTTTCTTTTCTGGCCAAGAGTTGAATGGGTTTTCTCCTCCATGTTCTTCCCTCCCTTCTCTGCTGCCTCATCACAAGCCTCAAAGCATCAAGGACTAGGGATCAGTACTTCAAATTCCTAAAACTCTGAGCCAAACATCCTTTTCTCTTTTTAAGTTGTTTATCTCAGCTATTTGTTATAGTGGCAGCAAGCATTGGCATTCTGGGTTTTTCCAATCTGCTTTTCCATATGTTTGTGCACAAGGTATTTACAAACATTTGCTCAGCAAGTTTGCAAGTTCATGCCATCTTAAAATTAAATAGTAAGTGAAAGGAGCACTGACAGAGTGAGATATGCATGTCAGTCTCTGAACACTTGGGTGACCCCTGGCCAGATGCTTTGAGGAGCTATAACTAAATAGACAACTGTCTCGTGAAACCAAAATTCTGAATATAACTGTAAATCATGTGTTGACTAGTAAGTAAATGAATAGAAACTATTAAACATCTTCTTATGAACAACTGGGGCCAATGGGGGTGCCTTTTGGATTCAAACTATAGCAATTACAATAACATTTTTTCCTAGACATTATTCATTAGGCCTTTATTCATTTTGAATCTAATTACGACAAATCAACATAATTATTTTTCTTGCTTATTTTACTGAATCATTTAAAGACATAAAGAAAAAGGAGGATTATAACTTAAAAATGAAGCATTTATGACAGTTTTCTTTTTCTTTTTCCTTTTATTTTATTTTACAATACCATTCAGTTCTACATATCAGCCATGGATTCCCTTGTTCTCCCCCTTCCTGCCCCCCTCTCCTTCCCCCCAGCCCACCCACCATTCCCACCTCCTCCAGATCAAGGCCACCCCCGAGGACTGAGATCAACCTGATAGACTCAGTCCAGGCAGGTCCAGTCCCCTCCTCCCAGACTGAGCCAAGCGTGCCTGTATAAGTCCCAGGTTTCAAACAGCTATCTCATGCAATGAGCACAGGACCTGGTACCACTGCCTAGATGCCTCCCAAACAGATCAAGCCAATCAACTGTCTCACCTATTCAGAGGGCCTGATCCAGTTGGGGGCCCCTCAGCCTTTGGTTCATAGTTCATGTGTTTCCATTCGTTTGGCTATTTGTCCCTGTGCTTTATCCAACCTTGGTTTCAACAATTCGCGCTCATATAAACCCTCTTCTTTCTCACCAGTTAGACTCCCAGCGCTCCACCAGGGGCCTAGTCGTAGATATCTGCATCCAGATTCCTCAGTACTTGGGTGGGGTTTCTGGCACAACTATTAGGGTGTTTGGCCATCCCATCACCAGAGTAGGTCAGTCCCGGCTGTCTCTCGGCCATTGCCAGCAGTCTTTTGTGGGGGTATCTTTGTGGATTTCTGTGGGCCTCTTTAGCACTTTGTTTCTTCCTTTTCTCATGTAGTCTTCATTTACCATGGTCTCCTATTCCTTGTTCTCCCTCTCTGTTCTTGATCCAGCTGGGATCTCCTGCTTTCCTATGTTCTCTTTCCCTTGACCCTCACCCTTCATTACTCCCACTCATGTCCAGGTTGTTCATGTAGATCTCAGCCATTTCTCCATCATTGGGCAATCCCCGTGTCTTTCTTGGGGTCCTGTTTTCCAGGTAGCCTCCAAGGACCTCAACATAAATCCAGCTACTCTGAACCTGCTAGAAGAGAAAGTAGGAAGTAGTCTTGAATGCATTGGCATAGGAGATCACTTCCTAAATATAACACCAGTAGCACAGACACCAAGAGAAACAATCAATCAATGGGACCTCTTGAAACTGAGAAGCTTTTGTAGAGCAAAGGATACCGTCAATGAGGCAAAGCAACAGCCTACAGAATGGGAAAAGGTCTTCACCAACCCCACATCTGACAGAGGACTGATATCCAGAATATATAAGGAACTCAAGAAATTACACATCAAAACGACCAACAGTCCAATTAAGAAATGGGCTATAGAACTAAACAGAGAATTCTTAACAGAGGAAACTCAAATGGCTGAAAGACATTTAAGGAATTGCTCAACATCCCTAATGATGAGGGAAATACAAATCAAAACAACTGTGAGATACAACCTTATGCCTGTCAGAATGGCTAAGATCAAAAACACTGAAGACACCTTATGCTGGAGATGATGTAGAACCAGGGGAACTCTCCTCCACTGCTGGTGGGAATGCAAGCTTGTACAGCCACTTTGGAAATCAATATGGTGCTTTCTTAGAAAACTGGGAATCAATCTCCCCCAAGATCCAGCTATATGACTCTTGGGCATATACCCAAGAAATGTTCAATCATACCACAAGAGCACTTGCTCAGCTATGTTCATATCAGCATTGTTTGTAATAGCCAAAACCTGTAAACAACCTAGATGCCCTTCCACTGAAGAATGGATAAATAAATTGTGGCACATATACACAATGGAATACTACTCAGCAGAGAAAAACAATGACATCATGAGGTTTGCAGGCAAATGGATGGATCTAGAAAAAAATCATCCTGAGTGAGGTAACCCAGACTCAGATAAATATGGTATGTACTCACTCATAGGATACTAGATGTGAAACAAGGATGACTGGACAGTAGTAACTAAATAAGAAAGGAAATAATTTTTCACAAATTTTCACAGTGTAATGAACAAGTAGTTTTTATATCTTAAAAATAATAACAAATGGAGTTAAAATGCTTTAAAATTCTAGACCAGATAGTAAAATGAACACTATGATCAATTATTACTCCCAGTGCACCAGAAATATTTATTCTAAAATGGCAATTAGCATAATTAGGAAGAAATGAAATAGCAATTCTTACAAATACTTTGAGGATAAATGGGCATATTTTAGAATATATTTAGCAATAATATTACCTAAACTATCATTATTTGAGTTAATAATCCAACTTTTGAGTTTTCTCTCTAGTTGATGATATAAAACTTTTCCATACAGGAATAGTCATTACATTATTATTCTTAGGAGAAAATTAAAATGGGATAATGGTGAAATAATGGGATAATGGTGACAGCAATGAAGCTGTCAGATACATCATTGACAGCCATTAAAATCATATTTTCAAAGGCTTTTATACCTGTGGATACTTTAAAAGCACAGGGACAAATAACCAAATGAATGGAAACACATGAACTATGAACCAAAGCCTGAGGGGCCCCCAACTGGATCAGGCCCTCTGAATAGGTAAGACAGTCGATTGGCTTGATCGGTTTGGGAGGCATCTAGGCAGTGGTACCAGGTCTTGGGCTCATTGCATGAGTTAGCTGTTTGAAACCCTGGACTTATTCAGGGAAGCTTGGCTCAATCTGGGAGGAGGGGACTGGACCTGCCTGGACTGAGTCTATCAGGTCAATCTCAGTCCTCGGGGGAGACCTTGATCTGAAGGAGGTGGGAATGAGGGGTGGGCTGGGGGGAAGGAGAGGGGAACAGGAAGGGAGAGAACAAGGGAATCTGTGGCTGTTATGTAGAACTGAATAGTATTGTAAAATAAAATAAAAAAATAAAAATAAGCAATTAAAAAAATAAAATAAAATAAATAAACCAAAGCATCATTTTTTTTGAAAAACATATATAAAGAACTCTGCAATGAACTATACATTAATTTTTACCAGTACTTTAGGTAATGCTTTGGCATTTTTTTTTATCTTTATACTTTGTGTGTATTTCAATTTGTAAGTAATAATGCTTTTATAAATCTCTAATTAGAAAAAGCCATATGATAAAACCAGTAACCTATAAAGCACAGTAGACTGGTGTAGTCAGAAGGTTTCTCTGGTCCCAGCCAGCCTGAGGTCCCACAGCCACTTAAAAAATAATTGTTTAGAGGCTTATATTAATTATTGATTGCATGGCATATGGAAAGCTTTTTGCTAGCTAGCTCTTATAACTTAAATTAACCTATTTCTATTAATCTATGTTTTGCCGTATGTTCTGTGGCTTTCTACTCGCCTGTATGCTGTTCCTTGGGTGGCAGGCTGGTGTCCCTTTCCTTCTCCTTTCTTCTTCCTGTCTATCTGCTTATATTTCCTGTCTGCCTCTAAGCTGCCTTGCCATAGGGCAATGCAGCTTTATTTATCAACCAATCAGAGCAACACATATTCACAGCATACAGAAAGACATCCCACAGCAGACTGGGGTAATTTGATGTTGTGGGGAAATTCCTATGAATCTCAATAGCTCCAAAGAGCTGTTAAAATTTAATTCAAAATATATTAATGATGCCTTGGAATTAAAATAATTTTATGTAAAATATTCATATCTCAAAAAACAGGAAAACTAATAATAAATTTAGAAAATTATTTTAATGAGAAAATGTTAAGTATTTAAGCAATATAAATTGCTTTTCCCTTTAAGAGTGATAAGAAAATGCAGTAATATGCAGTGTCTATTCCTCCAACCACAGGCTCTAGACTCCAGCTGTATCAGCTCATATGCATGTGATGAATTTACAAAGTTTTACAAATTTCAAAGAAAGCCCTTTCTCCCCAGCCAACATACAAATTACAGTTGTTGGAAGTAAAAAGAAACAGCAGATATTCTGTTCATTGTTTATATCATTGAGATAAAAATAAAATTAGTATTTTCTTCTAATTCTTACATCCTCAATAACATAAAGCACAAGTCTGATTAAAACAAATCTCTTCTAAACTGTTCTAATCAACTTTCCCACCCACATACATCACATCTTAGTGAGAAGTTACATGTGAGTTCAAACACTGAAAACATATTCTAAGGAGGGTTGGAATGAAAACCTGATTCATGACTCAAGTCAGGGAAGCAAGGAACAGATCTCTTCTCACTGAGCTCCTCCAAATTCAATTACCCAGGTCTCACCTCAACTCTGAAGAAGACAACCTGCTGAGGCCTCCCTTCCCTCCCTGCCCCCATATCCAGGGATCTTGCTGATCTTTCTCTCCTAATCTCCTTCCCCCAACTCATTACTTTATCCCAGCCCCCAACTCTAGCAGGCACTCCCTGGGAACCCACAAGCTACTCCTGCCAAGGAAGAAATTAGGCTAACTGCAGAACTTCATCTATCCCACCATCTACCAAGTTCAATTCCCCAGACTCAACCACAGCTCTATAGCAGACCTTCTGTTGTGGCCTCTCCTTGCTTTCTGCTCCCATTACAGAAGACTAAATAGATCATGGTGAAACACCCTGATTTGCTCCCTCCTGTGGATTACCTCAGCCCCCCTCTGCAGTCCATTTACCACAAATCATTGTTGAGCAACATTATGCACTACATAATATTGGCTGTTTGTCCTTATGATCACATGGTCAATGGAGCTTTTACTCATACAGTAGTCTAGCATCTTTAATGAATATCATGTCTACCATATGGTGATATTTTATTTGTGCTGAAACATGATTTTATTTGTATGTTAATAAATAAAAATGCCTGAGGGTCAGAGCTAATAGCAAGCCATTTAGCAGAAGTCTGGCAGTGGTAGCACATGCCCTTAATCCCGATCACATGACAGGCAGATCTCTGTGTATTCAATGATACAGCCAGCATGGAGACACATGCCTTTAATTTCAATACCAATCATAGAGACCTAGAGGTCTGTATAGACAGGCAGTGAAGAGGAGGTCATGTGGTTGGGTTTACAACCAATGAGAAGGCAGAACAGAAAGTCAATAAAAAGACAGATATACAGGAAGTAGGAAGTCTCTTTCTGAGTGGAAGGACAACAACGAAAGCGAGGGGTAAGAAGACAGTCTTGGTCTTAGCTCTTGGCTGCTGCTCTGACCTCTTGGGCTTTTAACTCTGCATTTGGCTCTGAGTTTCTTATTTAATAAAACCGTTCAGAATTACATGTATACTACCACATATCATTATCATAAGAAAAGATAAAAATGTAAAGTGTGCTTTTCACTGTATGTTTATCATTTTCATATCTTCATAAAATAGATAACATAAATTGAAACATTGTAAGTCAAGGATTATTTGTGTATGTGTGTGTATGTGTATGTGTAAATGTTGCTTCTTAATCTAAATATTTTAGTTGACTCACCACCTTCAGGGTTCCCCAAAAGTTATTCTAATGAGAAAGATGGTTATTTCTTCAAAAAATTCATATAAAATTCAAGTGAATATAGAAAATGCAAATAGTTTGGAAATTATTTTCTTAACTTGTTCTATCATGGTGTTGGAGAAAGTCATGGTTCAATTATCTCTTATTAACCAAGTGCCCCCTAACAGTTAAGGCCTAAAGCTCTGAAGCAGTCATTGCATTTAATAAATTGTTCCTTTAAGATTGCTATTATCTATAATCTATCATTGGATTGAATAAAAAAGGAAACTCTTTCCTGGATAGCTTCTCATGACAAACAATGATTGAGAAAATGTGTTCTAATTCTATATACTCCATTTTTTAAACTTGTCCCTTCCTAGCTCATGACATTCATTCATCTGCTCTCAGCCACTGAGACAGCTTGATATTTTCCAGAACCCCTGTTTTAACAATCGTACTTAACACTTCCATCAGATATTATTATTCCATTTCCTTAGGCCAGAAATGAGTGTAAGGATATATTTTACCAACTTGTTGCAGCTGGAGAGTGGTTTGCCTCAGGAAATTTTTGGCATTTAACTCCAGCTCTTGAAAAAAAAATCTACTACACACAGATACATACATACTCTCCAAATAACTGTAATTAGTTTTTTTTAATTTTAGAATTTTTATCATTCTTATATTGTTCTTAGTCTTGCTTGACAAAACAAAATTCCATGTATTTTTAGTCCATCATTATTCTTGTTTATGCCTACATGCATGGAACAACATAGATTATCTTTTTAATATACCCTACCTCCCAACACTTAATTTAATGGTAGAGGCTTCTGAGCTCCCCTCTTCACCCAAAAAAAATCCCACCCCAAAACAGAACCCCTTCTCCGTGTACAATATTAACAGCCAGCTTGAAAGTGGTAATAATCCTCTTACTAGGGCACATAGACAAAAATAGCATTGACATTCTATGTCACCATGTGGAGGCAAATTTTAATCTTACATTCATTTGGAAGTCATTGCATGTGGCACTTGTTCATGAACACATAACCTCTCGGGAGACTGTGCTTAAGATAATTATTCTGTGGATAAAGAATACAAAAAATAATTAGAAAGGGATAATACATCACTCATTTCTCTATACTGGTGTTCTGACAAACAAATCTGAAGCCCATAGCATAGGTAACAAAATCAATACTTATGAACTTGTTATGGTCATGTCTTTTGACTTTTACTCCTCACAATAGTCCTCAGTATATTATCAATCAATTTGGAAGCTCAGTTTTAAATTTAGGTAGTGTGATCTCTTATAGCTAGTTACTAACATCTTTGACATTTGCAAAACAGTGTCTCAGTATTTTATGTTTTGGGGGAATTATAAAATGTATTCAGAAAAGTTCACTAAAGTGTGTATAGATTTATGGCATTTTGCAAAGTGAGCATATTTATGTAACTACCACCCAGACTAACAGTCTAAGTTCCCAAGTATATGTTTCTACTCACTACCTATTCCATGAACCTTCAAGAGTGACAAGAATTCTAAATTATAATAACATATATTGTAACTGTTGTATTTTATATCAATATATAATAGAGAATATTATTTGCCTTCCTTAACTTGACATAGTGATTTTAATCCATATTGCTGAATGTATTTATAGGTTGTAGTAGAATATTATTTTAAAGTGTGTTACTTTTGTTTATGTTGCATTTGTTTAACTTTGTGAAGCTGTGTTACTGTGGCTGTGTAAAACACCTAATGATCTAATAAAGAACTGGCCAATAGAAAAGCAGGAGAAAGGATGGGTGGGGTTGGCGGGCAGAAAGAATATATACAGGGAGAAATCTGGGAAAGGGAGGAAGTAAAAGAGATGGAGGAGAAAAAGAGGTAGGATCCAGAGAAGGAGAAGGACTCCAGGGGTCAGACACCCAGCTACACAGTAAGCCATGGAGTAAGAGTAAGATTTATAGAAGTAAGAGAAGGGGAAAAGCCCAGAGGCAAAAGGTAGTTGGAATAAGTTAAGGAAAGCTGGCAAGAAACTAAGCCAAGCTAAGACTGGGCTTTGATAGTTAAGAATAAGCCTCCATGTGTGATTTATTTTGGAGCTGGGTGGTGGGCCCCCTAATGAAAGAGTAAAAACAAACAATAACAACAAATTACTATTTTCTTTATTCTATACTATCTTATAAAATGTCTCTATGCCACAATTATATACTCAACTGTTGGCAAACATTCAGTATTTATATTTTGGGAATACTAAAATAGTATTATGATCATTCTAATATATGCATACTAGTAAAATATGTACATTTTGGTGGTATTTTGTACTTGATTTACTAAGGTTTTACTGTGTTTTAATCTATGTTCATAAGAGAATATGATTTTTAGTTTCTTTATTATCTTTTTCTGGTTTGGGTACAAGGTAAATATTGGCCTTATTTATATGACTCTATTATATTTATAGAGTAGTCTTCTGACTTTATTTTATGAAATATTGTGAAGAATAGGTATTGTTTTTCAAAGTTCTTGATAGATTTCAGTGAGGACATCTGGGCCTGGTGGCTATGTGAGTGAGTGAGTGAGTGAGTGAGTGTGTGTGTGTGTGTGTGTGTATGTGTGTAAGTAAAGTTGCTAATTATTATTAAATTTATTTAATAGATATAAATCTTCTCAGGTGTGCTGTGGATATTGCTATGTATAAATTAAACACTGATTGGCCAATAGCCAGACAGGAAGTATAGGCAGGACTAACAGATAGGAGAATTGAGGGAACAGAAAGGAGAGGAGGAGATTGCCTACAGCCGCCACCATGACAAGCAGCATGTGAAGATGCCAGTAAGCCATGAGCCACATGGCAAGGTATAGATGCATAGATTTATAGAAATGGGTTAATTTAAGATGTAAGAACAGTTAGCAAGAAACCTGCCACGGCCATACAGTTTGGAAATAATATAAGCATCTGTGTGTTTATTTTATAAGGGACTACTGGGGCTTGGTGGGACCCGGAGAGAAAACTCCAGCTACAAATGGCACCCAACGGCTCAAGTTTCTACCTTAAACCTGAAAATATTTAATAAGCAATTCTAAACAGAGCCAAAAACAGGTTCCTGCTTCATGTCTCATACGGCAGCTAGACACCACAAAACGCAGGTTTGAGCTACCGGCAGGTTCCTGGCATTTATGCTTGACCTGCAGTATGGTGGGAATGAGGCATCTACAAGAGGAACATTATGCTGCTGCTGTGTGGTGGATTTAGCCTTTGCTAGTATGCTGTAGGATGGTCTGTATGTCAAATTGCTCTGATTGGTCAATAAATAAAACACTGATTGGTCAGTGGTTAGGCAGGAAGTATAGGTGGGACTAACAGAGAGGAGAAAAGAAAGAACAGGAAGGCAGAAGGAGTCACTGCCAGCCGCCGCCATGACAAGCAGCATGTGAAGATGCCAGTAAGCCACAAGCCACATGGCAAGGTATAGATTTACGGAAATGGATTAATTTAAGCTGTAAGAACAGTTAGCAAGAAGCCTACCATGGCTATACAGTTTGTAAGCAATATAAGTCTCTGTGTTTACTTGGTTGGGTCTGAGCAGCTGTGGGACTGGCGGGTGACAAAGATTTGTCCTGACTGTGGGCAAGGCAGGAAAACTCTAGCTACACTAGTATATAAAAAAAGAGTTTTATGGGCTACATGCTGCTTTGATAGAAGCATAGATCCACTATTTCTGAGAGTTGATGGCTCCCAGAGCTGGCAGAAAATGTACCACTGCCATGTTTGGAAGCTGAAGTGGGAAGAGCCAACAGCCACAGCACTGGTTCAGTCTTAGAATGCTGCAGTTTAAAACAATAGGTTCAAGGTAATATAAAAAATAACTCACGTAAAGATGGCTACCACACAGAGAATCTGGATTATGTTCTCTTTGATATTTGTAACTGAAGAAAAACACTTGATTGTAAAAGCTGTTGAGTTATGCCAAAATGTATATTTTAAAGTTACCTTGACTTCAAAATTTTGATATAAGGATATGTTGCTCTGGAAAAGAGGCTTTAGTTTTGTTTCTACATAAAGCCAGAGGCTATGGATTTGTTCCAGATTAAAATACATCAGGTTTGACCAGCCAAGACCCCCTTGAAAGGTCTCCGATGACACCATGGCCCAGATGATCCAACATCCAGAACCGTTTCAAGGCAACTGGCTCAGGTGATACACCCTCACAGACTACTTCATAATCCTAAAATTTTCTTTGTGTCCCCATAAGATACAGCATCCCCTTCCAGCAGGAAGTAGTAAGAGAAACTATGCCCAAATTCCCAAATATACCATGTTGGCTTTGGAGATGGAATTGGCTCATTTCTTCTCTAAACCCAAACATATTCCTAAAATAAAAGGTTAAAAGATTCTTTTGTCCCATATCAGAAGAGCCCTCTGGTGTGGGACAGAGAAAAACCAATATTTTTATTTAAATCAGATTGATTATAAATGTAATCTCTTTCAAAAGAAAAAAAGGGGATATGATATAGATATAATAGGATGAAAGGGTAGATTAATGAACTTACTATTAAAGAACAACTTGTTTAAAATGTTTTACATTGGTATAGATTTTAGTTTATTGATACAAACTTAAAGTTGATTTTGTTATACTGTGTGTATATTTCTACTCTTGTTTAAGGTGTTATGTTTGTACAGCTCATTTAAAATTGTAATGGATAATTAAAAATAGATTAATAATTAGTCATCTATGATAATCATACTTGTAGCCATATTAGTTGTCTTCTAGGTATATATAAATATATTTCAGATAGATAGGTAATCTTCAAACACTTCTAAGATCTACAGAATATGGCATTTAAATGTTTTAAAAATTTAGACTTTCTGGACAGTGAGACATGTTTGCTCCCAGCAGCACCAGATTTACTTCAGAGAGGAGGATGGGCATCAAAGACTCAATATGGAGTTTATCTTCTTCTTGACAACGATAGCCATTTGGGCAAAAAACTGTTCTTGCCTGGACTGCTTTCTTGACTGGACATGCAGGACCCATAAGAAGGTAACCACTGAACTTTGCTTGGCAAAATGGTCCTTCATGTTCCTGTTTTGTAGAGGAAACTGCCAGACATTCTGTAGGACACTAAGAAAAGTGGCTGTGCTTAAAAAAAAAAATCTACTGGACACTAAAAAAAAGACTGAGAGACTCTTGCCCTGTGGGCTGAAGACAGATACCCTAACTTTACAAGAGAACTTTGGATGACTACCAGGCTGACAGCTGTCTCTGTCTACCCTGCAAGACTCCCAAAAGTTGCTTGCATCCTTCTCCCATTTCTTGGGTAGTATTATATCCTTCTGAGTTCTTTGATGTGGTTGAAGACTAGATAGTAATAATTTCCTCAGTTATGATAAAAGATGGGTTAGATATAAAACCTTAGATTCACAAATATAAGATAGATAGGATATCTTCCTTAATATTGTAACTGTAATTCTTGCTTGATAACTGTTTTGTTATATGTAATTTTACTATGTTAAAGTTAAAACCTTCCTTTTTGAAAAATAAGAAAGGGAGAAGTTGCTGTAGATATTGCTCTGTATAAATAAAACACTGATTGGCCCATAGCCAGACAGGAAGTATAGGTGGGACTAACAGAGAAGAGAATTGAGGGAACAGGAAGGAGAGGAGACTGCCTGCAGTTGCCGCCATGACAAGTAGCATGTGAAGATGCCGGTAAGCCACGGGACGCTTAGCATCTCCTTTGTGAGTCAATAGCAATTTGTGTCTTCCAAGGAGCTGTTTAATTTCACCTAAGATAGGAAATTTGAGCAGAGTTGTTTGCAGAACTGATGTCTGTGAGCTTTTCTTTTCATCATCATGTTCAAAATGTCTCTCCTCTTTCCTTAACTGGTCTGACAAGAGTTACCAATTTTTTTGATCTTTCCAAATAAACAGGCTTTTAAAATAATTTCATTGCTATTCTTTATATTTTCCTCTTTTAAACTTTCACTGATATTTCTTCTAATAACAATTTCTTTAAAATGTTGCTTTTCTTTTTACACTCCTCACTTGTGGCATAGAAAAAATTTGAAAAGCTGGAAACAGGGAGGACAGTGTGATACAGACAGTCCAAACACATTTTGAACAGTCTTGTAGGATAAAAGCCCAAACCAGAAATTTAAGTTTACACTTCAAAATCTCTGAGAAAAGATAGACACAAAGGACTCACTCTCATACTCAAAATTAGCTTACCTCTGGTATGTCTACTTGCTGACTGATTTCTACAGGTTAAGTGGCTATGAAGCCTCACTGAAAAACAGAAAGGTTAGGCAAAGTTTTGGGTGTCTTATGGTGTTTGGGATGTCATAATTTATTTGTTTAAAGACTCATTTTTTTGTATTAGTGTTTTACCTGAACACATACATGTACTACATGCATATGGTGACCATAGAGGCAAGAAGAGGATATTGGGTATTTTGGAACTAGAGCCACAGATGATTGTCAGTTACCATGTGGTATCTGAACCTGAGACCTTGGGAAGAGCATTCAGTGCTCTTAACTGGTGATCCATCTTTCCAGCCCCATGTACCAGGATTTCTCTGTGTAGTTTTGGTGCCTGTCCTGGATCTCACTCTGTAGACCAGGCTGGCCTCGAACTCACAGAGATCCACCTGCTTCTGCCTCCCGAGTGCTGGGATTAAAGGCATGCACCACCACCACCCAGCTACCATGTATCAATTTCTTAGGAATACCATCTCTACTAAAGTAGATATTACAGAAGGGATGTAAATTAGTGTCGTGGGAGTTGTTTATTTTATTTTTGAGGCAGAGTTTCATAGTTCAGACTGGTCTAGAGCTTGCTAGGTCAAAGATGGATTCAAAATTGTAATCTTTTCAAGTTCAGCCTCCTTGATGCAGGACTTGCAGGATAATGAATAATGCATGTCTATCTATAAATTAATGTAGAGTCCCTTGTCTCTTCTGAATTTAAATGATTTGTTTAGTGACAGAAAAGAGGCAAAGGCATTATAAAAAAGATATACATCACTTGATTTATGTCAAAATAAACTGGTTTTAAGAAAAGAGTACTGAGTCTTCTGTCTATCTACAAGGAAGCAGAGGCATTTTTATACACACACATGCACTGACACATATGAACATGTCTGCACACATGTACACACATTAAAAACAAAACTACACAATCAAATATTCTAACCCATGAAGCTAGGGGATACTTCAGTCCAAAATAGACCACACAAAGTAAAAGTGGAGAAGTTTGGTTTTAAAAATAAAACTTAAATTGTTTGACTATAAATAGAAAAAGGGGTTGATAAGATGTTGCTGGAGGGCTTTTCTCCAGGTTCCCCAAGCCCCGCAGTCCCACAATCCACTTATAAAATAATCACTCAGAATCTTATATCACTTATAAACTGTATGGCCATGGCAGGCTTCTTGCTAACTGCTCTTTTATCTTAAATTAACCCATTTCTATAAATCTATACCTTGCCACGTGACTGGTGGCTTACCAGAGTCTCTACATGCTGCTTCTCCTGGCGGTGGCTGCAGTCTCTCTCTCCGCCTTCTGCTTCCCAGAATTCTCCTCTCTCCTTGTCCCACCTACCTCCTGCCTGGTCATTGGCCATCAGTGTTTTATTTATATAGAACAATATCCACAGCACTTCCCCTTTTTTCTTTTTTTTAAAAAGGAAGGTTTTAACTTTAACATGGTAAAATTACATATAACAAAACAATTACCGAGCAAGAATTATAGTTACAATATTAAAGAAGATGTCCTATCTATCTTATATTTGTGAGTTTAAGGTTTTATATCTAACTTATCTTTTATCATAACTGAGGAAATTACAACTATCTAGTTTTCAACCACATCAAAGACCTGAGAAGGAACATAATGGTACCTGAGAAATGGTAGACGGATGCAAGCAACTTTCGGGAATCTTGCAAGAGTAGACCAAGACAGCTGGCAACCTGGACAGTCACCTAATGTTTCTCAGCATTGTTGGTGCATTCAAATTGGCTACAGGCCTAGAGTATCTGACAGACCATTTTCAGAAGCAGGAATTTTAAGAGACCATCTTACCCTGTCTTGGCAGAGTACAGTGGTCGCTTTCCTTGTGTCCCGCTTGTCCAGAAAGGACAGCATTGCATTTGTACTGTCAACCATTAAGGCAAGGGCAGTTCTTTGCCCAGTAGGCCATTTTGTGCCAAGAAGACAAACTTCCAAATGGAAATGTCTTAGAAGTCCAACATTCTCTCGGGATCAAATTGGTGCAGCCAGGAGCAATTGTGTCTCATGTCAACAGAATTCTAAGTTATTTAAATGTCATATTCTCTAGGTCTATGAAGTGTTTGAAGATTACCTATCTATCTGAAATATATCTATGTATACCTAGAAGACTTAACTAACATGGCTACAGATATGATTATCATAGATGACTAATTATTAACCTATTTTTTAATTATCCATTACAATTTTAAATGAGTTACATAAACATAATACCTCAAACAAGAATAGAAATATATATATATACAGTATAACAAAATCAACCCCAAGTTTGTATCAATGAACTAAAATTCATACCAATGTAAAACATTTTAAACATAAACTAAAATCTATACCAATGTAAAACATTTTAAACAAGTTGTTCTTTAAAAGTAGGTTCATTAATCTACCCTTTTATCTTATCATCTCCATATCCTCTTATATATCATATCCCCTTTTGTTTTTTAGAAAGAGATCACATTTATAATCAACCTGTTTTAAATAAAAATATTGGTTTTTCTCTGTCCCACACCAGAGGGCTCTTCTGATTTGGGACACAAGAATCACTTAACCATTTTTTTTTTAAAGCAATATGTCTGGGTTTAGAGGGGGAGTGAGCCAATTCCACCTCTAAAGCCAGCTTGGTATATTTGGGAATTTGGGCGTAGCATCTCTTACTACTTCCTGCTGGAGGGGGGCGCTGTATCTTATGGGGACGCAAAGAAAATTTTAGACCTATGGGGTAGTCCGTGAGGCTGTATTGTGTGAACCAGTTGCCTTGAAACCGATCTGGATGTTGGATCATCTGGGCCATGGTGTCATCGGAGTCCTTTCAGGGGGTCTTGGCTGGTGAAACCTGATGTATCTTAATCTGGAACAAGTCCACAGCCTCTGGCTTTCTGTGGAAACAAAAGCAGAATCTCTTTTCCAAAGTAACATATCCTTATATCCAAATTTTGAAGTCAAGGTACCTTTAAAATATACATTTTGGCATAACTCAACAGGTTTTGTAATCAAATGTTTTTCTTTAGTTATGAATATCAAAGAGAACATAATCCAGATTCTCTGTGTGGTAGCCATCTTTATGTGGCTTATGTTTTATATTACCTTGAGCCTTGAGCCTATTGCTTTAAACTGTACCATTGTAAGCCTGAAACGGCGCTGTGGCTGCTGGCTCCGCCCACTTCAGCTTCCCAACATGGCAGTGGTACGTTTTTCGCCAGCTCTGGGAGTCATCAAATCTCAGAAATAGTGGGTCTAAGCTTTTATCAAAGCAGCGTGTAGCCCAGAAACCTCTTTTTTTTTTTTTTAAATACTAGTAAAGACTAAATCTACCACACAGCTTAATTTGACGCTGGCAGATGCCTCATTTACACCATACTGCCGGTCAAGCGCACCCGCCAGGAACCCGCCAGTGTCCAAACTTGTGTTTTGCCGTATCTAGCTGCCCGTATGAGACAAGAAGCAGGAACCTGGTTTTGGCTCTGTTTAGAATCGGTTATTAAATATTCTCAGGTTTAAGGTGGAAACTCGAGCCGTTGGGCGCCATTTGTTGCTGGAGGGCTTTTCTCCAGGTTCCCCAAGCCCCGCAGTCCCACAATCCACTTATAAAATAATCACTCAGACGCTTATATCACTTATAAACTGTATGGCCGTGGCAGGCTTCTTGCTAACTGCTCTTTTATCTTAAATTAACCCATTTCTATAAATCTATACCTTGCCACGTGGCTGGTGGCTTACCAGAGTCTCTACATGCTGCTTCTCCTGGCGGTGGCTGCAGTCTCTCTCTCCGCCTTCCGCTTCCCAGAATTCTCCTCTCTCCTTGTCCCACCTACCTCCTGCCTGGTCATTGGCCATCAGTGTTTTATTTATATAGAACAATATCCACAGCAATAAGATGCTAGCTAGACAGGAATTTATATCAGTGCAGACAATCCATAAGAGTATATACTCTTTTTAACAAGTCTTTAATTAAGATATTCTTTATTTTGGAAAATGGGTGAGCACCAACCTGTCCTTCATTAGCAATTACAAATAGTATCATAAATGTAGTTGAGGTGGGCAACAAATACCAGGATAATATTACTTCATATTCGGGGAGTAGGTAAGATAAATAAGACATACTCTACAAAATAAATTAGTAAGTTCAGTGAACTAAATAAGTATAAATATTTTCTGAGTGTGGTATACTCTATTAAGTATAATCAAAGTCAACAGAGAAGGAAAAACACATTTAAAAATAGTTCTCATAAAATATGAATTAGTGAAAAGAAGTAATATTGCATTATTTGTTGAGCTGAGATTTGCACAGTAAACATCTCATCAGTCATTTTATTCCCTTCACTATCATTGAGCTCTTCCAACATCCTTGGCAGTGAGAACACACTGATCATGCTATTTTTATAACAATCCAGAAAGCAATAACCAAGTTACAGAACACTTTAGAAATCAGTAGTGCTTCAAAGTGTACTTCACATAGTTTATTTTCTCTTCGCATTATTTCAGATTTTTTTTTATTGCATGTTGATATTTAATACTTAGGAAGATAATATCCTGTCAAATTCAAAGAATGGAAAAATCATTCATTTATCCCATCAAATATTCTTCCTTAGTACCTACTATAAAATTTCTGTTTAGGCACATCATTACTCTGTCCTGTTATGTGCATTGACAAGTAGTTTCTTTCTATTGTCAAGGAAGCCATGTTTTTTAGAAGGTCAATATTATGCCATTTGCAAAAGCCAAGCATGTGCTCAGTCACTTCATGTTCATGTTGCTATTTAAGAACAAATCAGATGTCCCATAATGTAGAGGAGTCAATAAAAATAACAAAAAATAGCGAGGGAATATTATTCTTTCTCAAATCACCCAAACTGCTTATGACTCAAGGTTTACTTCAGCTCAATGGTCTTGATTCTTTTTCAGTGAAATATTGAGCCATTATGTCATTGATGTGTCCTATTAATGGATTCTTAATAATGCAATGGAAAATGATTAATAACTTTCAATTACTTTCACAAATCTGAAGTGGGAACTTAATACATACATACATACATACATACACACATACATGCATCAAATATACATATGTATGTATTTTGTAAGTATACATATTTCTCAAATGAGGTAATTTAACATACCTAGATATTTGTCACCTCAGCATTAATTTCTTCTCTTTATACTAATTAACATCTCTCAATCATGGACTAGTTGGAAGATATTTTGTATAGATGAATGATGTGGTCTTTTCACTTATGATATGGAGAAAGAAGTAGACATGTACACTATTACAAAATGGCATGCCACATATTTTACAAAATTGCTTTACCTGTTTCCAGTTGGACCCTCACAAAATTTCCATGTAAGATGAAAATACAAAATTTCTAGACATGTACTAGATCTTTTTCTCCGTGAGAGTAGAGACCAAACTGCCTTTATTTCCTTTTCCATCAGTCAGCCACTCAATGACATTCTAACTGAAGATCACATGAATGGATGTATGTAAACTAATTAACTAATTGGAGGTTGCAAAACCAGGTCAGGAGGTTCAAATGGGGGAGAGATAGAGGAAATTCCACTTTGATGATTTGGATTTTAATGACATGATTTGATGTTGATGCCCAGCTGTGAAAATACAAAATAGGAGGAAAACTAAACTTTGTTGTAATATTTTGGATGAGGTCACTAGTAGAGAGAAAAAATAAAATGTTTGTTTCTTAGAATTATACACAGTATAGATGGAAAAAAAAAGAGATGTCACTTGAAGTCACAGGTGTGTATGAGTGTGAAGAGAAATCTGCTAAGAGTGATCCCTTAGGAAGTGACAATTTCAAGAATGGGATTTTCAATGGAATCCTATAAAGATTTAATTTTAGAAGATAACTGTGATAGTTAGCTTCACTGATTCACTTGATACAAACTGAGGGCCATCTGGGAAGAGGAAATCTCTTCTGAAGTAGTCTCTTGGTCAGATTGGTCTGTAGCCATGTCTTTGAGGCATTTTCTTAACTGATAATTGCTGTAGGAGGCCCAGACCTGTAGCTGGAGAATTTCTCTCCAGCTCCCTCCAAGTCCCGCTAGTCCCGGAACCCACTTATAAAATAAACACACAGACTCTTACATTATTTAAACTGCTTGGCCATTAGTTCAGGCCTATCATTGTCTAACTCTTACTCTTATATTTGGCCCATTTCTATTAATCTTTACTTTGCCACGTGGCTTGTGGCTTACCGGTACTTTACATCTTCCTTGTTCTGGTGGCAGCTCCAGGTGGTCCCTCCTTTCCTTCCTCCTTCCTCAATTCTCCTCTCTGTTAGTCCTGCTGATACTTCCTGTCTGGCTATTGGCCAATCAGTGTTTATTTATATAGAACGATATCCACAGGCCTGCATTATATAAGAAAGCAAGCTGAGCAACCCACTGGCAGAGCCAGTAAGTAATGTTCTTCCATGAGTCTTGCCTCTGCTCCTGTTTGAGGTCCTACTCTGACGTCTGTCAATGATGGTCTGTGATCAGGAAGCATAAGCACATAAATCCTTTCCACATTAAGTTGGTTCTGGTCATGGTGATTATCACAGCAACAGAAAGAAACTAGTGTAACATTGATTATTGAACCATTACCTGAAGATATTTCACCTATTTTTTCTAGAGGTGTAGTTATAAATATGACAAAAACCCACCAAGTACAAGGTTCAGAAAAGGAAAGTAGAAAAAAGGAGTTGGTACAGAGTTAATTAAATAAAGTTACTAAGAAAATATGTTATTTCTCTGCTTATTTTATATGTAGAATCACTAATAGGGAGAGAGAGGAGGACCCATATAGGCACCATAGGTGAAACTCAACAGATGTCATTGCTCTGTGTCACAGTGACAACTTAGACACACATCAATCTTATCCTCATGACCCATTGCAGAATACATGCTATGGTCCCTGTTTCCAGATTGGCAAGTCAGTGGTTTCTGAAGCTGTAAGCAAGAAATATAATATAGTCCATTAAAGTTCCAGTTTTCTATGCTCAGTCCTTTAAGAGTTAAGATTTGCCAAGATAATGCTTATATTAAACTGAAAGATGAGTCAGTCAAGACTTTCTTAGATGGCAATGATTCTTATCAGCTTTAGTAGGATATGGACTAATATTTATTTCAGTTGATATATACAAGGCAACCATTGTTTGTGACTGAGTCTGAATGCTCTGTGGTGTGTTCTGATTTGTTATTGCCATGACATAGTGGTTAAATATTTTGAATGTGTCCACTATGCTCCATTAATATTGAACAAGCTATGGAGTTTGTAGCAATCCATCTTGATAAATATAGAAAAAGTCATGTTTTATGAAGGACAGGCATAAAAAATTGTTTATATCTCTATTAGGAAAATTCAAATTAAATGAGTGACTGGAAAGGAAAATATACACTAATAGAATTGAAGATAGATCAGAGATTGAATTTATGGCACTTCCAATAAATTTTGTGCTAGATTAACTATTCTTATTTGTAATAAAAGTATTCTCTGATTCAATTTTATTTCTGTTAATATGCTAAACACAAGAAAATAAAAAAATGCAATCCCCTAGATTTCAATTTTTATGTTTCAAAATTTCTACAATAATACTATGCTTGTAGCAAATTGTGTAAGTTAAAATAAATTTCTCATTTTAATCAGTTCATCACCATGTTCTGAATAATTCAAATAATAGATTAAACATTTATAATGATGGTTGAACATTTTTGAGGAAGTTTGATTAGCAATATCTTGCTGGTGGCCACATCAGAGGAGCAGCAGATGGCAGTTGACTTCAGGGTGTCAGTTCAGCAGGAGGAAAATCCCTGATGGGTGACTCTTGAATAGGGAAAATCCCAAGTCCAAAGACTCCAGAATACTGTGGCTCTGTTGTGTCTTTACATGTTTGCCACTGTTATCTTTCTCTGGAATCTGGTATGGTGTAAATGAGTGTGGGGAGATCACCACAGCATGTAATATAGTGTATTTATCTCATGGAAACATCCTGTTCTACTGGGCATTTTTACCTGTGGATTATTATGAAGATGATTCCTTCCTAAGCTGTACTGTCTAAATGATAATAATAATGTTAGTTTAAATAGAGTTTTGATGAAAAAAATAAAACAAGGAAGTGTCACACTAGAACATGAGTTTCTATTGAGGAGTCTTATAGACTGTGGCTTAGGTTAATGATTAAGAAAAACAATTGAGCTGGGCGGTGGTGCTGCATGCCTTTAATTCCATCACTTAATTCCACCTGGAGGCAGAGCCAGGTGAATCTCTGTGAGTTTGAGGCCAGCCTGGTCTACAGAGTGAGATCAAGGATAGGCACCAAAACTACACAGAGAAACCTTGTCTCAAAAAAACAAAACAAAACAAAAACAAAACAAAAAACAAAACCAAACAAACAAAAAGAAAAACAATTGAATCCCAGTTAACCAGCTAATTTAAATTCTTTTAATCTTAATGTTGAGATATGTGTTCATAGGCTTCAGGGTGTATCATGGTTGAAACAAAGCTTTGAAAATTACTTAAACTTAGACTAAGATGTTTTGTCAAGTAGCTTTGAGGTGAAAAACCCAAGAAGACAATCTAAAGTTTTAGAAATGAGGAACAGGTTAAGGTGAGGGAACAAATACAAAGCAGCCCAATTATTACTAACTGACATATTTTCCTTGCTAGGACTGGTTGCTAATAAAAGGTGATGATTAATTCCTTGTACCCATTTTTGCCCTCAATCTCGTGACATTAAAAAAAAAAAAGCTATTGATGAGTGGGTATGCACCCTAAAGTAAAGCTGACTGATTTTTTTTTCATGTATAAAAGTTCAGGTTTATGATTTCTTTAAGATACCTTACAAGATTACCTTTCAAGATAAATAATAAAGTGATTGGTCCTTTCTTTGTAACTGCCAAATGCAGCCTGTCAGTAAAAGACTTGACTGAGAAGAATAGCTTGCTCATCTACACAGTTGATTTATAATAAGAGAGACAGAAGGGGCATTTCTGGGTAGAGATAAGAAAGGGGAATATAAAACACAGAATAAAGAATGCAAACAAATAAAAAAGGAAAGCATCGAGAGAGTGTGAGTGTCTTTTTCTCTTACCCCCTCTGATTTTCCTTTGATCTCTGTGCTCCTGGAGGCTGGCCCCCCAGACAGTGATAGTGTATAAACTTGTTTCTATAGGGTAAGAAATATGCAATAATTGTAAGTAATGTGTTCCTATTTTAGTAAATTAAGAGAAATGGGAAAATAGAATTAAGAACCATGAAAATATTCCAGAAGCTTTCCAGTTTGTGTATAAGAAGCATTGGTCTTTGAACATCTGAATAGAAAACCTTGTCTCACCAAAGACTTTATTTAATTAAATTGTCTTATCCTTGCAGTTGTAATCTCCCATCTTTTCAAGGGAAGCACTCAGCTAAATTCATCATATATCTCAAAGTTTAGCTATTGATCAATTTCCCAAGTCACAGAACTACATGAACTGTGCTATTTTAGGTCTCCTGACTTTGGGTCCTGATTTGCATTTCTCTGGGATGTTGTTTGAATCTTAGATGGTCTTATAATAAAAAACCTGGAGCCAGATATTGGGGTGAAAGCTGAAAGATCAGAGAAGCAGAGCAAGTCACTGCCACCACCTATTACCTCACCAACTTCATGAATCCTCTGACTGAAATCTTCTGAGTATTCACCCAAAAGGGTCTCAGCTGAACTGCTTTAGTTGCTGTTTCCTCATGCCTTATATACCTTTCTCCACCCTGTCATCAGTTCCTGGGATTAAAGACGTGTGTGCTTCCCAGTACTGGGATTAAGTGCCACCACTGCCTGGCTCTGTTTCCAGTGTGGCCTTGAACTCATAGAGATCCAGACAGATCTCTGCCTCCTGAGTGATAGGATTAAGGGTGTGTGCCACCACTGTCTGGCCTCTATATCTAATTTAGTGGCTGGCTTTGTTCTCTGATCTTCAAATAAGTTCATTTGAGCACACAATATATTACCATGCTGGGATTGCTTTGTTTATTCTGTGCTCTAAATTAACCAAGCATTTGTATCTCATCACTAACTATTTTCATTGTATTTCCTGCTCTCAAAAAGTTGCTACTTCCTAATAGAACTTTCTCAAAACCTCTAGCTGCCTCTATTTACTCGTTTAGCTACAGGTTCTTCTTGCAAGCTTTGATTCACAGAGACATCCTACAAGCAGAAAAAACTCTCTCTACATTGCTCTAATGCTTCACTTGTTCCATATGGTGATGTTTGTCAGATTCTGCATTAAACTATTAGTTCCAAGAGGATAAAACTGTAGCTATTCATTTCATTTAGTCCTACAATGACTAGAAAACTGCATGGGTGCAATATAACAAATATATTCAAAATGGAAAAAAATATATAGTTATATATTTCTTAGATGTACTATATCCTTCTACTGTACTTTTACTTATAAGACTCTGAAGTCATCCATTTTTTCTGAGAATGTGAAATAAATGTATGGTCTATCATTTTGGACTATAAAATTTTTGTGCTGTAGTACCCCAAACAAACATCTTGACTTTGAAACCATAGCTTGAGGGACTAGAAGTTGAGGGATTTTTCAAATCCTTGAACTCTTGACTTTATGTCTCTGAAGAATGGTTCCCTCCTTTGTAATAATATTTGGAATAGGACCTTTCCAGCATTTGAAGATAACACTTATTACTTTGGAAATGGCAAGGCCTTTTAAAATTCTTCTTCAATCTGAAATATTTCCTGTACTTCTTTCTTTTCTTAACACATTGTTTCTATTTTTTAAATAAAATTTTTAAAAAAGACATTTGAGTATGTTATAGATGTACCTAAAAAACAACTCTTATGTGCAAACAAATTTCTAAATGGTCTTATTAAATAAAAAAAAAAAAAAACATGGAGCCAGATATAGGGGTTAAAGCCTGAGATCAGGGGAATAGGAACAGCCACAGCTAACTTTACCTTACCAACTCTGCAGTTTCTAAATGCAGGTTACTTCCTGTCTGCCCAGGCCATATATCCCTTGCTGTTCTGCCATCTGATTTGTTCTCTCTGTCCAGCTACATCACTTCCTGCTCAACTCTGTCACTTCCTGTCTGTCTGTACAGACCTCCAGACCTCCATGGTTAACTAGTGTTGGAATTTAAGGCATGTGCCACCACACCTGGCTCTGTTTCCAGTGTGGCCTTGAACTCACAGAGATCCAGAAAGATACCTTTCTGCCAAGTGATAGGATTAAAGGCTAACATTGCATGACTTTTGTGTTTACTTATAATGGCTTAGTTATTCCTCTGATCTACAGACAAGCTTTATTTATTAAAATACAAATAAAATAACGCTACATTTATGTAATTCAAGTAGTCTGCTTCATTATTTTTTGACACACAAAAATTACAGTTTTAAAATTGATGTGTCAAATTGAAAATTCATGAATAATATATAATTAAAGTAGTCAGCCTAGTATAAATTACTTTGAACTGTATTTCTTTTGTATTTACTAGTGATTTTAGTCTCATAGGAGGAAAAATTATATTTATTGTTATTTATATGGCATGCACAAACATGGGCCATGTTATAATAAAATAGGGAGATGGTATGGTTTGTAAAGTGACTTTTTATAATTTACAATAAATTATTCAAATAAAATGTATAGTTCAAGTACTTATTCTATTTGGGCTTGTATTTGCACATGGTACAGTGAATGTCACAACTGTGGTTCTTTGTAGGTTATGATATACAACAGTCAAAAAGTAAGAAGAGCCACAGTAATAGCTGCACAGGATGGTATTATCACTTAGAGAAAGAACTGCTAGAAGTCACAATGTTGAAGCTCTAGATGAAAAACTAGCCAAATTAAGAAATGAAGGTGCTTGGGGATGATGGTGGCATCTTAGAAACATGTAAATTGTATACACAGCCCCAAGTGAGGGAGAATCAAGCACCCTTAAATATAGCAGTGCTGTGCAGATGGGCACTAGGAGATAGAACAAAGTGACAACACCCAAGTCTGGAGAAAGACCAGAGTGAAATAAGGGTCTTATTTTTCATCCTTAGTTGAAGTAACTCAAGAATAGGAAGTACAGGATGACATTTTCATTTTAGAAAGTTTGCTGGATTGCAGTGCCATTTTAAGGAGTAAAAGTAGATGTAATCAACTTGCATAGAATGATAATATAAACATCCTCTAGTAGTTTCAGTTTCAAGTTTAGGTCTTTGACCCACTTTGAGTTGATTTTTGTGTAGGCTGCTGTAAACTTTCCATATATCTATATCTGTCTAATCTATATCTATATCTTCTATATCTATATCATCTATCCATCTACATCTATCATCTATCTATATATCTATCTATCTGTCTGTCTATCTATCTATCATCTATCTATATGTATCTATGTATCTATCTCCAGGAGGAGTTGGAGAGGGAGAGGTGGGTATGATTAGACATGCTATATTCATGCATTAAATTAACAAAGAATATATAATAAAATGTGTGTTCTACAAGGGACAAATTATGTTCTATACTTTAATGAAATATATTGTGAGCAATAACACAGTTGATTGTAGCTGGAGTTTTCTCTCCGGGTCCCGCCAAGCCCTGGCAGTCTTTTAGCCCACTTATAAAATAAACATACAGAAGCTTATATTATTTAAACCACTTGGCCATTAGCTCAGGCCTATCATTGTCTAGCTCTTACTCTTATATTTAGTCCATTTTTATTAATCTATACTTTCTTCCTTGTCTTGGCAGTGACTCTCACAGTCTCCCCCTCTGCCTTCCTGTTCCCTCAATTCTCCTCTCTGTTAGTCCCGCCTATACTTCCTGTCTGGCTACTGGCCAGTGTTTATTTACACAGAGCGATATCCACAGCAGTTGATACTCCTAAGAACATATTATTTTTATTATGAATAAAATTACTTAAATCCTCATTTTAAATATGACTTTATTTTAACTGTCTTATAATATCAGTTTTATAAGCAGACTTTGTCCATTTATCTCTAAGAAGTGGGATGTTCATTCTTTATAATTGAGCTAAAACTATTATGCATACTTCAAAAATCCAAGTAATAATAATTTATTTTACTATCTTATAATAGCCTGAAGACATCTATGGTGACACTAAAGTTTTTAATTTCAAATAACAGCTACTATAAAATATGAATTAGCTGATTTTCTCTGAATATGTTCCATTGTCTGTGTAATGATGCATTCTGAAATGCTTCAGAATACACAGTGAGACACTTCCATATGATTTACTTGTTTCTGAACCCAGAAAGAGTTGACTTAGCATTTGAATTTCCTTAATTAGTCATCAATGCTCTAGAGATGACTGACAAACATCATAAATACCATTTCAAAGTTGACATCAGAAACCTGTGAAATAAAAAAAAATGGATGAAGAAAGAATGCTTCAAGATTTTTCAATTAGATGAGAAAATGTAATATTAAAGTTTTACTTTTAAATTAAGGAATGGGATGAGTTGATCAAACCTTTTCTTTATTTATAAGATTGATAAACACATCAAGAGATAGGCAGTGGTGGCACACACCTTTAATCCCAGCACTCAAGAGGCAGAACCAGGCGGATCTCTATGAGTTCAAGGCCAGCCTGGAATCCAGAGTGAGATCAAGTACAGTCACCAAAGCTACACAGAGAAACCCTGTCTCAAAACAACAACAACAAAAAAAAAAACCCAAAAACATCTAGAAAAAAGAAAGCATGCCCATTTTCTGTGTAAAACAAAATATATAAATTTTCTTAGCATCTACTAACTAACATTGTTGATGGGAATATTCTCACCACACACACACAATGGCAAGTGCTGATGGACATGTATATGCCTATCCTGATTTGAGAATTTGACAGTGAGTATATGTATTTCAAAACATCACATGAAATACATAAATATAGGGAAATTTAATGTCATTCAAATGAAATACAAAGGATCAGAAAGTAAAAAATAAGTCTAATCTTGTTTTCCAACTTTAATGCCCCACACTTTATGTTTTAAAGGTGTGGACTATGGTGCTTCTAGCCCTGGAAATCAGTATGCATGTCTGGTAAAAGTTTAAAGTTATGAAACCATGAGTTTTTATATCTGATTTCTATCTTTTTTTTTTTTTTTTTTTTGAAACAGTGTTTCTCTGTATAGTTTTAGTGACTGTCCTGGATCTCACTCTGTAGACCATGCTGGCCCTCGAACTCACATGGATCCACCTGGCTCTGCCTCCCATGTGCTGGGATTAAAGGTCTGCACCACCACCGCCCAGCTCTGATTTCTATGTCAACCTTGCTGTCAGGCTGAGATATCCAAAAATAGTCATTCTTGAGAAATCCAAGTGGAAAGACCCATTAGGGAGAATGAGTCAAGAAAATTGAATTTACAAACTAATTTATTTTTTGGACATCCAGGAAAACTTACTGCCAGCTATTCTCAAGGTAGAGCATGCTAACCTTCTAGGAAAAGGTATGGCAAGTTCATATTTGATAATCCTAATTGTATAAGTTTGTCTCCATTGAAAGCAAATTCTCAATGGACAAAATTACTTGAATTACTTCCTTACACAGTTCTAATAAGAAAAAGCTAGCAGATATTTGGGGGCAATTATAAAGATGCTTGCCACCAGTGACTGGTAGTCAAGATCTGAAGCCAGCTTGGAAAGTTTAAGTCAGGTTTGGGGCCAATCTTTGTGGAGCTAAAGAAGAATAGGTAGAAGATGGGGAGCAAAGATCACAGGAAGCCTTTTCTATTTCCTAGTAATTATAAATAGAGCAGCAATGAGGCAGGACATGAGAGGGCAGAGTAGGGAATATGGGGAGAAATAACTAACATTAAAGGTCTTTTGAAAAGGTCACATTGAGCTAATGGAGTTACTCTGCAATGAAGTGATGATACCCCAACTAAACATCTCATGCTAGCAAATAAAAATCCTGATACTAGAAAAACTTTTTTGGGTTGGTGGCCAATGAGGCCACAGAATTGTCTAAGCACTAGAGGATATTGTCAATACTCTTAGCTACCCTCCATAACTTGAGAGCAAGACCCTATTGTTGAAGATGACATATACTTTACTCATGGAACCTAGGTAAATCAAGCTGGTACTCACTTGGAAGCTTCATCCTTGCTGGATAGCCTTCATGTTGCTGGAAGGTAATATGCTTGCTAATGGAGGAGAAAAGTAATCCTCAATCTCACCAGCTGTAAACCCTGCAAGAAATAACTATGACAGACCTGACAAAATATTCATACTAGTCCAATGTTTGTATGAATATTATAGGAATAACCAACCACTTTATGATTGGATCTAAAGCCTGGTCCATGAGATGGAATCTATATCCAGCACTTTCAAAGGGCCCAAGAATTTGTGGCTAGATAAGTCACAAAGCTTAAAGGAGAACTGTGATGGTATTGTGTTCCCCAAAATATTGTGTACCCTAATAAATTTATCTGGGGTCAGAGAACAGACAGCCACTAGATACAAAGGCTAGAAAATGGTAGCACTCACACCTTTAATCCTAGCATTCCAGAGATAGAAATCCTTCTGGATCTCTGTGAGTTCAAGGCCACATTGGAAACAGCCAAGCATGGTGACACATGCCTTTAATCCCAGAAAGCCAGCCTTTTTCCCAGAGAGTGGTGGTAGAAAGCAGAAAGATATATAAGGCGTGTGGACCAGAAACTAGAAGCATTTGGCTGGTTAAGTTTTCAGGCTTCTAGCAGCAGTTCAGCTGAGAGCCATTGGGACGAGGACACTGAAGCTTCCAGTCTAAGGAAACAAGACCAGCTGAGAAGTTGGCCAGGTGAGGTTAGCTGTGGCTTGTTCTTTCTCTCTGATCTTCCAGTGTTCACCCCAATACCTGGCTCAGGTTTGATTATTTATTTATTTAATTTAATTTAATTTTACAATACCATTCAGTTCTACATAACAGCCACAGATTCCCTTGTTCTCCCCCTTCCTGCCCCCCTCTCCTTCCCCCCAGCCCACCCACCATTCCCACCTCCTCCAGGGCAAAGCCTCCCCCGAGGACTGAGATTGACCTGATAGACTCAGTCCAGGCAGGTCCAGTCCCCTCCTCCCAGATTGAGCCAAGCTTCCCTGCATAAGCCCCAGGTTTCAAACAGCTAACTCATGCAATGAGCACAGGACCTGGTACCACTGCCTAGATGCCTCCCAAACAGATCAAGCCAATCAACTGTCTCACCTATTCAGAGGGACTGATCCAGTTGGGGCCCCCTCAGCCTTTGGTTTATAGTTCGTGTGTTTCCATTGGTTTGGCTATTTGTCCCTGTGCTTTATCCAACCTTGGTTTCAACAATTCTCGCTCATATAAGCCCTCCTCTTTCTCACTAATTAGACTCTCGGAGCTCCACCCGGGGCCTAGCCGTGGATGTCTGCATCCAGATTCCTCAGTCGTTGGATGGGGTTTCTGGCACGACTATTTGGGTGTTTGGCCATCACATCACCAGAGTAGGTCAGTTCGGACTGTCTCTCGACCATTGACAGCAGTCTTTTGTGGGGGTATCTTTGTGGATTTCTGTGGGCCTCTCTAGCACTTTGTTTCTTCCTTTTCTCATGTGGTATTCATTTACCATGGTCTCCTATTTCTTGTTCTCCCTTTCTTGATCCAGCTAGGATCTCCCGCTCTCTTTCCCTTGACCCTTGCCCTTCATTGCTCCCACTCATGTCCAGGTTGTTCATGTAGATATCAGCCATTTCTCCGTCATTGGGCAATCCTCGTCTTTTAAAATTCATGCTACAGAGAACCCAATAATATTAATGTGCTAAGTGGACATAGTATGAAAATGATTACTATGACATTGCTATGCCCATACATCAGAGCATAACTGTACTGTCATCAGAGAAACTTCTTCTTACAGTATGTAGCAATTAATACAGACACACTAACTTGCCAATGTGCAGAGAATAAGAGACTCTGGAGTTCTCAGCCCTAAATGAGATACACTGTAACACAAATCTTAAAAGGTCTTATAAGAAAAAACCTGGAGCCCAATATTGGAGTGAAGCTGAAAGATCAGAGAAGCAGAGTAAGCCAGCCACAAGTTCTTACCTCTACGAAATCCTCAATCTAATGACAGTGAGTTGCTGTTTCCTCATGCCTTATATACCTTTTTCTGCCCTACCATCTTACTTCCTGGCATTAAAGGTATGTGTGCTCCCCAAGCAAAGGCATGAGATCTCAAGTGTTGGGATTAAAGGTGTTTGCCACCATGCCTGGCTATGTTCCCAATGTGGCCTTGAACTCACAGAGATCCAGATGGATCTATATCTCCTGAGTGATAGGATTAAGAGTATATACCATCTCTGTCTGGCCTCTATGTCTAATCTAGTGGTTGGCTCTGTCCTCTGATCCCAAGATAAGTTTTATTGGGGTATACACTATATCACTACAATACACATACCATACCTCCAAGACTCAGGGATTAGAAGGAAACAGTGTTTTCCAGACATAACAGTGCAACTGCATTTATGAACTCACAGTAATTGTGAAAAGCATTTACAAGATCTACACAAGCTCCATCCAGCCAAAATCCCAGCACTGAAGAGGGTAATGCAGGAATGAAGTCCTACCACTAGCTAAGGAACTAAAGATATTTTATAGCTTATGGAGAAGAGAAAATAATTATGTAACCTCTTGTAGGTCAATCACATTCCAGGACATGTTCCACTATCAAGACTAGCTGGGCAAGAAAATTGGACTTAATGTGTGTGGGAGGGAGCATCAGAAAAAAACCTACAAATCTCAAGGTTGAGTGGAAATGGATGGGATGATGGAGAGGACGGTTATTGGAGAAGTTTGGAAAGGAAAGTGTGAATATATTCAAAATACAGCATATGAAACTATCAAATAGCAAAATATTGTTTTAAAAATTACAAAAGGAAGCAGGTCATTCAGGACATGATAAGCTAGGATCAGACATTATTTTTCCTGATAGCAGCAAAGTAGACACTTAGCAGACAGCCAGAAATAGCATAGCCAAGGCTGCAACATAAATGGTGTCACTGGTTTTCTTAGAAAGTAATTTATGCTAGTGTAGAAAGTTCAAACTTTGTCTTCAAGCTTAACATCTGAGACCATGCATGATCCTTTCATTGTCCAAGATAATTCTGGAGTTTTAAAATTTTCCTCTGAGACTTTGTTATGTTCATGTTCATTAACTTTTTATTAGAAGTAGATTTTCATCCATCATTCAGACATCAAAAATTGATATTTCCAAGAACACTCACATTTGTCTCAGAAACTGAATCTCAGCTGATGAAGAAAAAAAAAAAACATACGATCTGGCTTCTCTTTTCATCTTCTCTCATTGTTCCATGCACGTACAGACTGGCTGACATCCTAACAGTGCTTTGTTTTGTTTAGCAAATCAGGAACACAGAAAAGCAGCTCCAATGAGACCCCCCCCCTCAGACCCTCTATTAGAAGCCTGTTGAGGAAGACAGACTATCCTCCCATGAAAATCACATATCAATGTACACCTGACAAGTTCATCCAAAGGATTTTTGATTAAAGTAAAGGGGGGAGCCTATGGAATACTATGTTCCATCAGGTTGGACTCAGCCAAACCTAAAGAGGAGTAGGATTGACCATGTGCCACAGGGCCTTTGGAAACAGCTTCTGCCTTAAAATCCTAGAGTCATCTAGGAAAGTGAATTTGAGTGAGTCTCAGTGGTGAGAAATGGGGAGAGGGGAAGAAAAAGGAGGTGAATTGCTTCTCCTCCTTTTGGCTAAGATCAAGTGTAGAAAAAGGAAGTGGAGAAGGAAGAAGGAAAGGAGAGAGAGACACACAGAGAAATAGAGACAGAAAGTCTTTTCCACATGCATTTTAGAATATCCAAAAGTACCTAGATTAATTTCTTGAGTTAAGGCCCAGTTGTTTACACTATTATAGTCTGATCAGATTCAATAAACCAATGTAGTAAAATGTGATTTGGTAAACATATGATAAGGGAAAAGATTTCTACTTAGATCTGTTAAAGCACATCATGGTAAAAACACATGGTAGAAGAGTAGTATTGAGTTCATGGTTGTCCAGAAATGAGAAGGAAAAACAGGAAGATGTCAGTGTCTCAATACTGCCATGAAGAGAAAGCTACAAAGAGATTACCTTTTTTCAGTCTTTGCCTCCTCAGTGTTTCACCACCTTTCAGGAGCACCATATGGAAGACATTTAAAGTATCTCTAAACTTTGGTTTGCATATTATTGTTTAATAGATATGTTTATTTCTGGAAATTTTTATATAACCTTCTGGGAATGTCACAGAGGACAGGTGGTTGATCATGCCTCTCTGTTTGTGTTCAGAAGACTGTTGTTTGAATCTTAGATAGTCTTATAGTGAAAAGCCCAGAGCCAGATATCAGGGTGAAAGCTGAAAGATCAGAGAAACAGAACAGCCAGCCACTAGTTCTTACCTCTATGAAATTCTCAGCCTAAGGAGAGTGAGTTCCTGTGTCCTTACTTTCTCCACCCTGCCATATTACTTCCTGGGATTAAAGGCACATGTGCTTCCCAAGCAAATATGGTTGCTCTGATTGGAAGATAAATAAAGCTGATTGGCCAATGGTGAGGCAGAATAAAGTTAAGTGGTACATTCTAACTGGAGAGAGAGGAAGGAGAAAGGCAGAACTGAGGAAATGCTGCCAGGTGCCGCCATGAGAAGCAAGATATAAAGTACCAGTAACAAGCCACGTGGCAATGTATAGATTTATAGAAATGGGTTAATATAAGATGTAGTTGTAATTTAAGCTAGCTAGCAAAAAGCCTGAGCCATTAGGCCATATAGTTTGAAAATAATATTAGCTTCTGTGTGTTTATTTGGGTCTGAGCAGCTGCAGGACCAGGCAGGGCACAGGAAAACTTCCAACTAAATATTACCTTAAAAGTAATGATAATTTGGGAGTTCTGGAGATCCCAGAATAAAATTTGGACTATAATAAGCTAAAATTATATGTAATTATACAGCATAAACTTGTTGAAGATTTGGGCTAGTATATATTAACTAAAATAACTTCAAAATTAAGTAAGAACTATATAATTTCATATATAAAAAGCACTGTGTTTTGGTGAAGTAAATTGTTTCCCATGCAGGGTATTTGTTAAAAATTCTAAAAGAACTCAGAAGCAACCAGTTCCCAAACACTTGAATCTCCACTATATCTTAATTTTCCATTACACTCACATTTTTCCCACATAATACACAATAAACTGAATGGCCTACTCAGTTACTCATTGATTCTTTCTGTTACAAAACAGAGTCAATCATTTTGAGCCTGGACCATAATAGTAGATACTCTATAATTTTGAATAATCTGGTTCTAATTAAACATGCTTTGTTAAATAGCAATGTAATGTCTACTGGAGACACTGAAGAAAAACAATATTTAATATGGAAACTTCAGAATCAACCAGTCTAGCAATGATCTCAGTCCAATATACAATTGTTTGATAATCTTGGGGAAATTGTGACATGAATCTTAAAAGGTCTTATTAAATAAAAAATCTGGAGCCAGATATTGGAGTGAATGTTGAAAGATCAGAGAAACAGAACACCTCACAGCCAACCTCACCTTACCAGCTCCTCAGCCTCCAGAGCATGACTTCCTGTTTCTTCAGACTGAAAGCCTCTGAGTCCTCATCTGAAAGGATCTCAGCTGAACTGCTTAAAAGTCTTCTAGTTTCTGATCCTCATGCCTTGTATACTTTTCTGCTTCCTGACATCACTCCTGGGGTTAAAGGCATGTGTTCTTCCCAAGCAACGATGAGATCTTAAGTGCTGGGATTAAAGGTATGTGCCACCATGCCTGACTCTGTTCCCAGTGTGGCCTTGAACTCACAGAGATCCAGACAGATCTCTGCCCCTCCCCTACCCCAGTGATAGGATTAAAGGCATGTGTGGCACCACTGTCTGGCCTCTATGTGTCTAATCTAGTGCCTGTTCTGTTCTCTGACCCCTAGATAAGTTTATTAGGGTACACATATATCAACCACAGAAAATTATTTAAGATTCACCAAATGAAATCACCACAGTACATTGTTAAAAGTACAAAATATTTCTTACATTACCCCTCTCACTTCCTTAAATTACTTTTCTTTAGAATTTAAGAAATGATTTTATCCCTATTATTAGTTTTATTGATACTAAAGCCAATAATGACTCAGATAGGGAAAATCCATCATAGATTTTAAAACATATATCCCTCAAGACTTTAAAAAGTTTGTTTAATATGCAGGTACATAATTAAAGAGCTTAACAGTAAAATCCTTAACAGTAGTGGAAGTATTGTTTAGTTGACTTTCCTATATCTGAGATCAATCATAGCAATTTTTCTGCAAGAGCAAAGTAGAGAATATATCAGAATAGATAAACCAGAGCTGTGCATTGAATACACTTCCAAATTGAAATTTTTGGTTTTCTGAATTAGCATAAATAGCGAACACAAACAGTATTATGGAAGTAGTGGGTTGTTCTCAAATTGGGTTCATCTGGTTGTGATTATCATAGATTAGAAAGAATGAAATCAAATATTGATTCTAATGAATAAAGTATTAGCATAAAACAATTGATTTTCTATTAAATAGTGAAGATGAATACCAAAGATTTTATCTAATATTCTTAAAATATTCCTCTTAAAACCCTAAAATATGATTATGAGAAGGGGACCAGTGCTATTGAAAAACAATAGGGAACCTTCTTTAAATGTTTTCTAAGCATTTAAGCATGGCATCATGGTAAGTACTGAATAGCAAAATTTGCTGACTTTAGAAATAGAATAAACAGTTTCCTGGACTAATATACCATAAGCACAATTAAAACTTGGAATAGAATGAACCAGTGAACAGGACTGGCTATATATTCTCTGTGAAGAAAGATGAAAGAGAACTCTATCTAGTCTTCATTCCTCATCAGAAAGTTCTGTCTTCCTGAAGAAGTGAGTCAGTGTTGGTGGCTGTTACTCACAGTGTCCTAGGGTCTTTGTATCATTCTACCACTTGCCACTCATTTTCTTCTAGATTTCCAAGACCTTTGCTCTCTCTAGACATCTCAACCACAAAAATAGCTTGCTGCAAGATAATTCATGAAAATATCTAACATAGAATATATACTCCTGAATTATTTTGCCTCCCATTAGGATGACTTCTGATGCCATTATTTCTCAGATGTTTGTTGACTAACAGTATACATGGAGAATGGGCATGACAGTTCAAAGTCCTCAAGCATTTCTGAGTGTCTCTTCTGACAACTCCCTGAGCACTGAAACAGGAACTAGAGGTACAAAAATGATTAAAATGAATTTATGTATCTTTGGACTGCCCATGATCTGCAAGGGAAATAAATATTTTTTTATAAATAATAATGATATTGTGTAATATACAATAGAATTGTATATATTATTATTATAAAATGGAGAGTATGTCTTAAAGATTAATCATTAAATCTTCAAGGAGAAACATGTTTTTAATTATTGTAAAAGAATTGGATGTGTAGCAGGAATCTTAACAGGTCTTATTAATAAAATCAAACCTGAGGGCAGTTATTGGGGTAAACACTGGAAGATCAGAGAGACAGAACAAGCCACAGCTAACCTTACCTGGCTAGCTTCTCAGCTGATCTTGTTTCCTCAGACTGGAAGCCTCTGTGTCCTCATCCCAATGGGTCTCAGCTGAACTGCTGCTCAAAGCCTGAATGCTTAACCGGCCAAACGCTTCTAGTTTCTGATCCTCATGCCTTATATACCTTTCTGCTTTCTACCACCACTCCCTGGGATTAAAGGCTCACTTTCTAGGATTAAAGGCATGAGTCACCATGCTTGGCTGTATACTTAAACACATGGATTTCTGCCTCTGGAATGCTAGGATTAAAGGTGTGAGTGCCACCATTTTCTAGCCTTTGTATCTAGTGGCTGTTCTGTCTCTGACCCCAGATAAGTTTATTAGGGTGCACAATATTTTGGGGAACACAATACCACCACATGGATGGGCTTCTATAGTGATATTTTATTTGTACTGAAATGTGATTTTATTTGTATGTTAATAAATAAAGTTGCCTGGGGGTCAGAGCTAATAGCAAGCCATAGAAGAAGTCTGGCAGTGGTAGCACACGCCCTTAATCCTGATCACATGACAGGTAGATCTCTGTGTGTTCAAGGATACCACCAGCATGGAGACACACACCTTTAATCTCAATACCAACCATAGAAGACCTGGAGGTCTGTATAGATGGGCAGTGAAGAGGAGGTCATGTGGTTGTGTTTACAACCAATGAGAAGGCAGAACAGAAAGTCAATAAGAAGACAGACACACAGGAAGTAGTTCTCTTGCAGAGAGGTAGGACAGCAGCAGCAGTGAAGGGTAAGGTTTTTAATCTCAGCTCATAGCTATTGCTCTAAACTCTTGGCTTTTAACTCTGTATTTGACTGTGCTTCTTATTTAACAAGACGGTTACATTTACAAGCTTTCCTATCATGGGATGCATTGCTCAGCCTTGATGCTGGAGGGAAGAACTTGGTCTTGCTTCAACTGAATGTACAAGGCTTTGTTGACTCTCCATATGAAGCCTTACCCTTTTAGAGGACTAGATGGGGGGTGAGTTGTGGGGAAAGTGAGATGGGGGAGTGGAAGGAAGGATGAGAGGGGGAACTGTGGTTGGTATGCAAAATGAATACAAAATAAAAAAAGAGTTGTATGGGAAATAATCTGACACAAGGTAGTTGAGAGAAGAACTAGTACTGAGGCATACAAGATGTATTTAAGAAATTATCAGGTCACATAGATTTACACAGAATAAGGCTGGATACAAGGCTAATAGTTAAGTTCTTATTTTTCCATCTCAAAGGGAGAACATATAACTTTAGGTGGAGTTTTCCTGTCCCAACTGCTTGCTCCCAAATAACCAACACAGAGGCTTGATATTCCTTATAAATGCTCAGCTGATAACTCAGGCTTGCTACTAGCTAACTGTTATACTTAAATTAATCCATATCTCTTATCTATGCTTCTCGATGTGGCTCATGGCTTGTTACCTCATTTTCTATACACCCTGGTTCCTATGTGGCTGGCTGGAAACTCCTGACTCTACACTTCTTCTTCCCAGCAACCTCAATTTGGTTTTCCTGCCCAACTTTGTCCTGTTCAGCTATTGTCCAGTCAGCTTCTTTATTAAACCAATCACAGCAACAAATCTTCAGAGGATTGTTCCATAGCACATAACCATTAACCAGTGAAGGTAGCTGAACATGTGTGAGAAGAGAAAAGATTTACATCAGATAATTGTTTCAAAGAGAATGCACTGGTAGCAGGGTAGATGGCATCACCAAAGGAGGTGAGATGAGAGTTAGAGTCTGCTGTGATGGTGCAGTGACAGATGACAAGCATTTGTTCTAAAGCAATGGGAATGGGCACAGAGAGAGGTTTGAAATCAACTCAAGGGATAAAAGTGACAGACCTTACTGATTACTTGGCTATTTGGGTGGGTTTCAAAGAAGAATTGGTCTAGACTCTATGTGGGAGTCTATGTGGGATCTATATGGAGATCTTACGTGTGCACAATGTTAGTAATGAGTTGCCTTTACTGCTGGTAATAGGAACCAAAAATAACTGTGTCCACAAGTAGCAGTTGATTTATCCTTTGGTGATATAGTTATGAAGATTGTGTTGAAGGTACAGTGTTGAAGGACTCCTAGTTACTCTGCTCTATTAATGGTTTCTAGTTTTAGAATTTTTCCAAGAGGGCTGCTGCAGTTCAATTATTGCATCAGTATTCTATGCACCTCTCCCTGACCTCTATTACTTTCCTAATGTTTTTTGAAGTTTTGGGGAATTGAAACATAGGACCTTATGTGAGTAAGGCAAATGTTCTATCATTGAGCTCAATCTCTAGGTCTTCTCTTTTCCTAAAAGTACACTCAATTCCAGAACAGTTGTTTTAATTGGTTTTGATGTGTAAACAATACATAGGACATTTTCAAATACCAGCGAGCTGAGTTCAATATCATAATATCAATATCCTAGAAAGATATTATGGCCATAACCTGGGTGAGATAGGATGCCTCTCATTCAGGTTTTTTTAAATTGTGCTTTTGCCCTTCATTAATAAGAACAAGGTACTTATGTATTTGTACATTAGTTTTATGTAAACAAATATTTTCAAGCATCTTCTAGCAAATTGTAGACACTGTACTGAGATAAGCTCACACCAATTGATCAATTAGCATGGAAATGAAAACAAGCAGCATGCTTTTTGGTATCTGTGTTTTAGTCAGACTCTTGTTGTAGGCCTGTGACAAGCAGAGATGTCTCTGCATGTGTAGGGAGTCCAGACTTGTTTGGAATATTCTCTTTGTTCAAAACCAATCTTATTTTTCTGAACTTATATGACACTTATAGGTGAATTTGTATCATATATTTAAAATTAATAAATTATGAATCACCAAACCTAAAATTATAGACATGATTTTTCAATAAGACAAGGGAGAACACAGATAAAATTAATAACCTGTATTGCCTATAGAGTATTAAACTGTATTATTTGAAAGTCTTACAACTTTCATGTATTACATGATAATTTCTTTTTATAACTCAATTATTTAGGCTAATATATTTTTTATAACATACTATTTTAACAGGTGTTACGCTTTGATTACTTTTTATAAACAAACTCATTGAATATCTCATATAAAGATAGAAACTTCTTTAGATAAGCACTAAACTTAAAATCTGTCTTAAAGGAATATATTTTCCTTTAAGCTGAATTATTGGAGCAACCACATTCTGACTTATTGGCCAAACAGACTTTGGACTAGGAGGAATCTTAATTAATTTCTCCTCCTGGAAATTGTTTTTCTCCATGCTAAGATAAAAATTCTCAAGTGCTGAGTTACTGACAAAAGAGCCAGTATGTAGACATCATTTAACCAATCTAGGTGAATATGTGTAGGTGTGTGCGTGTGTGTACATGTGTCTAAGTTTGGAATTAAGACAATATTTTTTATATGAAAATAAATGTGTATTTTGCTTGACTTCTATTTACCATTGGTTTTTAAAAAATTGAGTAGCTGAGCTAGCCTTTATAATAGCAATGTAATCTTTACTGGTAACTGGGTTTTACCAATCTTTTAAATAGTATAATCTCTTTGGTAACATCATACCCTAAGCTTTAATAATGCAGTATTAAAAGACTTAAATAGGCTTTCTTAGTAAAACCCTTGATATGATTTGTATAACAGTACTATGCTTTAATCACTATATAATTTCCTCCTGAGTAAATTTGCTCTAATCCTCAGGACTATATTTTAAATCCCCAGGATGGTGATTTTTAGAAAGGATACATTTTCTTCCTTATTAAACAGCATTTTAAGAGCTAGTTCTCAAATAGATGACAAGGCTAGATAAAATAAGAAAAGATAATAAAATATGTTTCATTTCACTTATCAGCTATGAACCAATGGTTTTGTGCCTTTCAAATTTTTGGTTGGAAGTCTATGACATTATTAAATACATGGTTTCATGTAATTTATCAAAAATAATCATTGGTACCAAATAAGCTCCAAAGCTCAGCATTATTTTATATTTAACTGGGGAGAATCCCTCATTTAATTATACCTATTAATATGATACAATCTGAATTTAAATACTGAGATTAAAATTATATATATATATCATCTATTTTAATATACTGTCTTTACAAGAAACATAAACATTAACATATTTCACTTTTCTTGTCTAAGTAAAGTATAATAGTGTTACTATACTCTAGCTTTATGCAGTAACTTAGATTATGCAACACTATGCATAGATGCAAGACAGATGCTTGAAAGCTATAATCCATTTACATAAGTTTATATTCCAGTTTTTCTTTTGTTTTTAGTTGATAGATAATAATTATATATGTGTGTGAATATATAGAGAGAACAATATGATGATTTAAAAAAACAATTTGTGTGTGTGTGTGAATTTGTTTCTTCCATATGTGCCTATTTGACTTAATTTGCAAGCTAAACAACATTTTAGCAGAACCCCTTGGTCATTTTATCTGAGTACATTAGCTTATGTGTCTACAAACTAAATAACAATGATGAAAAGCAAGAGTGATTAATCACTACACGTGGCTTAAAAAGGAAGCATATATTTATCTCCTTCAGATTTTCATCTAGAATGTTCTTTTGGCTTATGATGATGGAATATTAATGAGAATATAAGACCTATTTCTACATTATTTTTATGTCTGTCAAAAGTTAACTAACCATCAAATTTCCCTGGTAAATTATTATTTCCAGCTTGTTCTGAAGTTGTTATTGTGAATATAACACCTGAGGCGTTTGATTTTAGTGCTTGCTGTACTGCTTGGTTGTATAAGAGAGACTCAAGCAGAATTTTGATCATCACAAATAACAGCACATTATGCTATGAATGAGGAGAAATATACCATCCATGAGAGAATTTTACATGATACTTAGATCTTGGAGAAAACTCATTAGTCGAGAAAAGGAAACAAGGGAAGAAAACCAAGAGCAGAGGACAACTCCTGAGTCCCATGTAGCATTTTAATGCAGTATTGTTATTATAATTGGAAGTAAAAATGACTGGGTTGCAGTTTCTCTCCTGACAAGTGTCTGTTTGCCAACCATGTCCATGCTACCTAAACTACATGATTTGTATCTGATACCATAATGTTAACAAATTGCTTTCAAGCATTTCCTCTTGTATTAGAGCTCAGGTATGATGTCTTAAAATATTTTGAATTAAAAAAATCTTGGTTGTAAAATGTTGTTAAACATAAACCGTCATATTTGGAATTATTCCCTACAGGATATTTTTGTATATTTTCAGAAACTTTATGTTCTTTTTGAACAATTATCCTACAATCATTCATTATCATTATAAGCTCATCACAACAGCTGATTAGTAAATCATATTAAAATGCATATACTACAAAATAGATGTCTTCATACATAAACAAAAGTTTGTATATTAGGTTATTTTTATGCACAAGGTGTACACATAACTTCAGACATGAGAAGATAGAATGAGTTTCCTTTGTGAGTTATGTCTTTTGACAATTATGTAATCAAGCAGTTATTATATTATTATAATGCACACAAATACAGCTATAAAGGCAACAGGTTCTCTGTTAAATGGTGTTGTGAAAACTGTATGTTCACAAGCAGCAGTGAATGAAGTTGGATTCTTACATCACACCTTGTAATAACTTATAATCAAAATGAGTTGATGCTTAAAAGCTGAAACTATGTAATATAATTGAATTTAATCCTAACTTAGATCTGTATGAGGAATATAGTGATTTGGGATTGTCTTTTGTAGCTTTGAAATCTTTTTCACAACTGAGTAAGTAATGTTTAACTCCTGTTTTTCATAGAGCTAATCTCACTATGGCACTAAATCCACAGCTAATAATTGGCCTTTTATGTAAATTTCTAGAAAAATACTGTGGTTTATGTATATGCTTATATAAAAATATTTGTCATGATAAAACATCTGAGTTCAAAATGAAAGCGACTTCCTAGTCTAAAAAAAAAAGCTGAAACTATAAAATTCCTCAAAGAAAAATGGGAAAAAGCTATACCACATTGGATATACCAATTTCTTGGATAGAGTCCCTAAAGCAAAAACAACACAAGACAGAACAGAGGAGTGGACTCAATCAAACCAAAAGTTATTGTTTAAGCAAAGAAACAATCCGTATAGGAAAAAAAAAAAAAAAAAAACCAACCAGAAACAAAAACCTGTGGATTGGAAGTATTTCAGTATTTCAACAGTATGCATCATATAAAGGGCTAATACTCAAAATATATAAAGAAAAAACTAAAGAGCAAAAAATATTAGTTTTTAGCTTTCAATCTTCAGATAAGATATTTCTTAAAAGAAGATACATGAAGCCGGGTGGTGGTGGCACACGCCTTTAATCCCAGCACTTGGGAGGCAGAGCCAGGCGGATCACTGTGAGTTCGAGGCCAGCCTGGGCTACCAAGTGAGTCCCAGGAAAGGCGCAAAGCTACACAGAGAAACCCTGTCTCGAAAAACCAAAAAAAAAAAGATACATGAGTAGACAACAAAACACGAAAACATGCTTAGCATTTTGAAGCACCATAGAAATGCAAATTAAAACCACAATGTGATATCACCTGACACCTATCAGATGGCTATTATTAAAAACATGGGCAACTGTTCCCTGAGACAGAGCCTGCCAGCACCCACTGAACTAAGAGGTGAGTCTTTATCCTCATACCCAAACACCCCAGCCCCTAGGCTTTGGGCCCAGGGGCACAACCCTGTGCTCCTACACCACCACCCATTGCAGTTCCAGTTTCAGGCCAGTTGGCAGGCAGACCTCCTGCACACAGGTCAGACTACTACCATCCCACATCAGACCCTGTAACCCAAGCCCCACCTCCCCCAAATCCTACTCACTCTCCAAGATTGCAACTGTTCCCTGAGACAGAGCCTGCCAGCACCCAAATGGACTAAGAGGCAGACATCCTGCAGACAGGTCAGACTACCACCATCTACCATATGCTAAGACTGAAGCTACTCCCTGAGACAGAGCCCACTATCACCAGTTGGACTAAGAGCTGCTCCTTAAGACAAAAAGTCCATCATCATTGACTAGACCAAGAGCTCTCACTGGATCGAGAGTATCAATCAGACAAAGAGAGGCTCCCTCAGACACAGACACCACTTGCACCAAGTGGAGAGAGAGATGGGTAGACGCCAATGCAAAAGTACAGTCAACAACATAAAAACCAATATGGCTTCATCAGAACCTACTTCAGCAAGACCTGAACATCCCAACACAGAAGAAACAGAAGATATATACAATAAAAATGATTTTAAGAAGATATTAGAGATCTTAAAAGAGAAAATGAAAAATTTCCTTAAAGAAATCAAGAAAAAGTCAAACAAAAAATGGGAAGAAATCAGTAAATCCCTTGAAAGCCAAGAGAAAGCAATTAAATATGGGAGGGAAACAGTTCAAGATTTCAAAACTGAAATGGAGTCAATAAAGAAGACACAAACTGAGGTAATGCTGGAAGTGGAAAATCTGTGTAAAAAGGAACTACAGATACAAGTATAACCAACAGAATGTAAGAGATGGAAGAGCAAATCTCTGGCATTGAAGATATGGTAGAAGAAATAGATTCATCAGTCAAAGAAAACATTAAAGCCAACAAAGTCATGACCCAAAATGTCCAGGAAATTTGGGACACCATGAAAAGACCAAACATAAGAATAATAGGGATAGAAGAAGGAGAAGAATACTAACTCAAAGGCACAGAAAATCATAGAAGAAAACTTTCCCAACCTAAAGAAGGAAATGCCTATATAAATAAAAGAAAGTTACAGAATACCAAATAGACTGGATCCAAAAATAAAGTCCCTTCTCCACATAATAATCAAACCATTAAACATACAGAATAAAGAAAAAATATTAAGAGCTGCAAAGGAAAAAGGCCAAGTAATATATAAAGGCAGACCCATAAGAATAATACCTGACTTCTCATGGAGACTCTAAAAGCCAGAAGGTCCTGGACAGACATTATGCAGAAACTAAGAGACCATGGCTATCAACCCAGACTATTATACCCAGCAAAACTCTGAATCAACATAGATGGAGTAAACAAAATATTACATGATGAAACCAGAATTAAACAATATCTCTCCACAAATCCAGCCCTACAGAAAGCATTTGAAGGAAAAATCCAACCTAAGAAAGTTAGATGCACCCATGAAAACATAGGCAATAGATAGTCCCATACCAACAAATACCGAAGAAGGGGAACATACAACACTACCACAAAAAATAACAGGAATAAACAATAACTGATCATTAATATCCATCAATATCAATGGTCTCAATTCACCTATAAAAAGACACAGGCTAACAGAATGGATACAAAAACAATATCCATCAATTTGCTGAATACAAGAAACACACCTCAACTTTAAAGACAGACACCACCTCAGAATAAAAGGTTGGGAAAAGACTTTCCAATCAAATGGATTTAAGAAGCAAGCTGGTGTAGCTATCCTAATATCTAATAAAATAGACTTCAAACTAAAATCAATTGTCAGAGATCAGGAAGGACACTACGTATTTATCACTGGGAAAATCTGACTAGATGAAGTCTCAATTCTAAATATTTATGCCCCCAAAACAAGGGCACCAACATTCATAAAAGAAACATTACTAAAGCTTAAATCACACATCAAACCCTATACACTAGTAGTGGGAGACTTCAGCACCCCACTCTCACCAATTGACAGGTCCCCCAGACAGAAACTTAACAGAGAAATAAGGGAACTAACAGAAATTATGACTCAAATAGACTTAATAGATATCTACAGAATATACTACCCTAACACAAAAGAATATATCTTCTTTTCAGCACCCCAAGGAACCTTCTCCAAAATTGACAGCATACTTGGTCATAAAGCAAATATCAACAGATACAAAAAAAATTGAAATAACCTCCTGTGTCTTATCTTATCTTGAGGCTTAAAGTTAGATTTCAACAATAACAAAAATTACAGAAAGCCTACAATCTAATGGAAACAGAATCATTCCCAATTGAATCACCAATGGGTCAAGGAAGAAATAAAGAAAGAAATTAAAGATTTCCTAGAATTCAATGAAAATGAATGTACAATATACCCAAACTTATGGGACACCATGAAAGCAGTGCTAAGAGGAAAATTCATAGCTTTAAATGCCCACATAAAGAAGTTGGAAAAATCTCTTACTAGTGACTTAAAAGCACACCTGAAAGCTCTAGAACAAGAAGAAGCAAACTAACCCAGGAGAAACAGACACCAGGAAATAATCAAATTGAGGGCTGAAATAAATAAAATAGAAATAAAGAGATCAATATAAAGAATCGATGAAACAAAGAGTTGGTTCTTTGAGAAAATGAACAAGATAGATAAGCCCTTATCCAAATTAATGAAAAAAGCAGAGAGAAAACATCCAAATTAACAAAATCAGAAATGAAAAGGGGGAGATAACAATAGACAATGAGGAAATCCAGAGAATCATCAGGTCATACTTAAAAAACCTGTACTACACAATATTGGAAAATCTGAAAGAAATGGATAATTTTCTGGATAGGTACCCCATACCAAAGTTAAATCAAGACCAGATGAACTATTTAAATAGACCAATAACCCCAAAGGAAATAGAAATGGTCATTAAAAGTCTCCCAACCAAAAAAAGCCCAGGATCAGATGGCTTCAGTGCAGAATTCTACCAGACTTTCAAAGAAGAACTAATACCAATACTCTTCAAAGTGTTCCACACAATAGAAATAGAAGGAACACTAACAAACTTTTTTTATGAGGCTACAATTACCCTGATACCCAAACCACACAAAGATGCAACAAAGAAAGAGAACTACAGACCAATCTCCCTCATGAACACTGATGCAAAAATATTCAACAAAATATTGGCAAACCGAATCCAAGAATATATCAAAACAATTATCCATCACGACCAAGTAGGCTTCATCCCAGGGATGCGAGGATGGTTCAACATATGAAAATCTGTCAATGTAATACACCATATAAACAAACTGAAAGAAAAAACCACAAGATCATCTCATTGGATGCTCAAAAAGCTTTTGACAAAATCCAACCCCCCTTCATGATAAAGATTCTAGAGAGATCAGGAATACAAGGAACATACCTAAACATAATAAGGGCAATTTACAACAAGCCAGCAGCCAACATCAAATTAAATGGAGAGAAACTCAAAGTGATTCCACTAAAATCAGGAACAAGATGAGGCTGTCCACTCTCCCCATACTTATTCAATATAGTACTTGAAGTTCTAGCTAGAGCAATAAGACAACAAAAGGAGATCGAGGGAATGCAAATTGGAAAGGAAGAAGTCAAACTTTCATTATTTGCAGATGATGTGATAGTATACATAAGTGACCCCAAAAATTCTACCAGGGAACTCCTACAGCTGATAAACTCCTTCAGTAAGGTGGCAGGATACAAGATTAACTCAAAAAATCAGTAGCCCTCCTATATATAAATGAAAAAGGGGCTGAGAAAGAAATCAGAGAAACATCACCCTTTACAATAGCCACAAGTAATATAAAATACCTTGGGGTAACTCTAACTAAGCAAGTGAAGGACCTATGACAAGAACTTTAAGTCCCTGAAAAAAGAAATTGAAGATGTCAGAAAATGGAAAGATCTCCCATGCTCATGGATAGGCAGGATAAACATAGTAAAAATGGCAATCTTACCAAAAGCAATCTACAGATTCAATGCAATCCCCATCAAAAACCCAACACAATTCTTCACAGACTTGGAAAGAAAAATACTTAACTTTATATGGAAAAACAAAAAAACATAGAAGAGCTAAAAGAATCCTGTACAATAAAGTAACATCTAAAGGCATCATGATGCCTGACCTCAAGCTCTACTATAAATCCATAGTAATTAAAACAGCTTGGGACTGGCATAAAAACCGACATGTGGACCAATGAAATAGAATTGAAGGCCCTGACATTAATCCACACACCTATGAACATATGACTTTCGACAAAGAAGCCAAAACTGTGCCATGGAAAAAAGAAAGCATCTTCAACAAATGGTGCTGGCATAACTGGATGTCAACATGAAGAAGATTGCAAATAGATCCCTATCTGTTGCCATGCACAAAACTCAAGTCCAAGTGGATCAAAGACCTCAACATAAAACTAGTTACACTGAACTTGATAGAAGAGAAAGTAGGAAGTAGTCTGGAACAAATTTGCACAGGAGACCACTTCCTAAATATAACACCAGTAGCACAGACACTGAGAGCAACAATTTGTAGAAGTAACCATCTTATTCAATAAAAAACACAGAATCAATGCAAAGAAGAAAGCTAAAAACCTTACCCTTCCTCTTGTGGTGGTCCTACCTCTCCAAAAGAGAACTACTTCCTGTGTGTCTGTCTTTATAAAGACTTTCTGTTCTGTCTTCTCATTGGTTGTAAACCCAACCACATGATCGCCTTGTCACTGCCTGTCTGTACAGACCTTCAGGTCTTCTATGGTTGGTATTGAGATTAAAGGCGTGTGTCTCCAATGCTGCATGTATCCTTGAACACACAGAGATCTACCTAGCTCTGCCTACCAAGTGCTGGGATTAAAGGCATGCACCACCACCGCCCAGCTTTTGCTATGGCTTGCTAATAGCTCTGACCCCCGGGCAACTTTATTTATTAACATACAAATAAAATCACATTTCAGTACAAATAAAATATCACCATAACAATTAATAAATGGGACCTCCTGAAACTGAGAAGCTTTTGTAGAGCAAAGGACACAGTCAATAAGACAAAACCACAGCCTCCAGAATGAGAAAAGATCTTCACCAACCCCACATCAGACAGAGGGCTGATCTCCAAAGTATATAAAGAACTCAAAAAGCCAGACATCAAAATACTGAACAATCCAATTACAAAATGGCCTACAGAGCTTAACAGAGAATTCTCAACAGAATCTCAAATGGCTGAAAGGCATTTAAAGAATTACTCAACATCCTTAGTCATCAGGGAAATGCAAATCAAAACAACTCTGAGATACTATCTTACACCTGTCAGAATGTCTAAGATCAAAATTACTGAAGATAGCTTATGTTGGAGAGGATGTAGAGCAAGGGGAACACTCCTCCACTCTTGGTGGGAATGCAAACTTGTGCAGCTACTCTGGAAATCAGTATGGTGGTTTCTGAGAAAATTGGGAATAAGTCTTCCTTAAGACCCAGTTATACCACTCTTGGGCATATACCCAAGGAATGCTCAATCTTGCCACAAGGACACATGCTCAACTATGTTCATATCAGCATTATTTGTAATAGCAAGAACCTGGAAACAACCTAGATGCCCCTCAACTTAAGAACGGATAAAGAAAATATGGCACATATACACAATGGAGTACTACTCAGCAGTAAAAAACAATGATATCATGAAATTTTCAGGCAAATGGATAGATCTTGAAAATGTCATCTTGAGTGAGGTAACCCAGATTCAGAAGGACAAATATAGTATGTACTCACTCATAAGAGGATACTAAATGTGAGGGAAGGGATGGTCAGACTGCAATCCACAACTCCATAGAGACTAGCTAAAAGGGAAAGACCCTAGAAGGGACACATGGATGACCCTGTGAAGGAGAAGTGGATGAGATCTACATGAGTGGACTGGGTGTGGGGGGGTTGCAGAGGATGAGGAGTGGGGGATGAGAACATAAGGAAATGGGAGGGTCAAGTTAGAACAGGGACAGAGTGGGAGGGCAGGGAAGAAGATACCATGATAGATGAGGCCATCATGGGAATAGGAAGAGGCAGGGTGCTGAGGAGGCCCTCAGGAATCCACAAGGTTGATCCCACCTTGGTCTGCTGGCAGTGGTCCAGAGGGTGCCTGGTAACCATCCTAGCAAATAACCTAGCTGTCATCATAGAGACTTTGTCTGGTGATCGATGGAGGCAGATACAGAGATCCATGGCCAGGTACCAGGCTGAACATTGGGAATCCAATTGATGAGAGAGAGGAGAAATAATGAAGGTGAGGGACATTGAGACCATGATGGGGGGACATGCAGAGATGACCAATCACACTAGTGGAAGCCCATGAACTGTGGACTGGTGGCTGTGGAGCCCCCATGGGACTGGACTGGGCCCTCTGAATATGGAAGATGGTTTTTGGCTCAAACTGTTTGGGGAGCACCCAAGCAAAGGGATCAGGATCTGTACCTGGTCTATGGGCAGGCTTCTGCAATCTGGTGCCTGTGGTGTGACTCCTTGCACAGCCTTGGTGCAGTGGGAAGGGGCTTGGACCTTCTGAGGCACAGTGTGCTGAGCTTTGCTGACTCCCCATGGGAGACCTCAATTTGGAGGATGTGGTGATGTGGGGTGGCTTGGGAAAGAGGGCTGGGGGAAAGAGGAGGAAGGAAGAGGGGGGATCTGTGAAAAGTATGTGGAGTGAGTAGAAAATTTCTTAATAAAGAAAAATGAAAAAAACAAAAAAAATAAAAACATGAAAGATATATGCTGGTAAATGTATGAAATATATGGCAAAAACATTGGAATACAGTTTGGTTTAAAAAAAGTATGATAGCTCTTCAGGACAATAAGAATAGAACTACTGTATGGGTTTGTAATTTTATTTCTAAACATATGAAGACAAATATGGTGATATTTTACTTGTACTGAAATGTGATTTTATTTGTATGTTAATAAATAAAGTTGCCCAGGGGTCAGAGCTATTAGAGCCATAGCAAAAGCTGGGCGGTGGTGGTGCACGCCTTTAATCCCAGCACTAGGTAGGCAGAGCTAAGTAGATCTCTGTGTGTTCAAGGATACATGCAGCATTGGAGACACACGCCTTTAATCTCAATACCAACCATAGAAGATCTGGAGGTCTGTACAGACAGGCAGTGATGAGGAGGTCATGTGGTTGGGTTTACAACCAATGAGAAGACAGAACAGAAAGTCTATATGAAGACAAAAACATAGGAAGTAGGTCTTTTGGCTGGAGAGGATAGCTGAAGCAGGAAGGGAAAGGCTCTTAGATCTGACCTCTTGGGCTTTCATCTTTACACTGGCTGTGTTTTTTATTGAATAAGACAGTTACTTCTACATTTGGCACCAAAGGTGACAAAAATCCATTAGAAACTGCTTGGGTTGGCGGCAGGTCTGGTTTCCCACCTGAGCAGCCTGGCTCCCTAGCTCGGGCCCAGTTTGGCTTGGTTTCAGGCCAGACTGACCGTAGTTCCAAGCTGTTAGCTGCAGCTGGAGCTACTTACTTAAAGCTAGTGCTACAAACAACTCAGGCCTCTCCAGCCAAAAAGGACCCCTGCCTGTAAAGCCAATGCATGTGGTCAGAGTTTAAGGAAGCCAGAGCCCAGACTTGACTCAGCTCAAGTGGGAACACATGGCTGGATTTAAGCTTTTAGCCAGATCTTGTGGCTACGCTTTCTTGCTCTCTCTCTCTCTCTCTCTCTCTCTCTCTCTCTCTCTCTCTCTCTCTCTCTGGATTCACACCTCGGACAGTAAGTGGCTGTTTTGAAATTCTCTCAGATTTCTACTGTTCTATACAGACTTAAGTCAATTAAGATATCAGACATTTTAAAGGAAAATATTTAAAAGAAAATTTTTTCCTCATTAAAAAAAATGGGGTTTATGGGTACATTGTAAGAAAATTGGGCTTTGTTTGAAATTTTAGGCAGTCTGACAATGGAACAACTATATGAGAAGATTAATGTTGATTGAATTATGAACTTTATTACTTTTCTTATCCTCATTTTACTATTTAAAAAGATAGTCAATTTAAGTGCCAGGATAACAGTTTTAGAAAAACCTGTTAAACCTGTAAAAATGAATGATAGAGAAATTCAAATTCAGACAGAAGAAATTAACAATGAAGTTGTTTCAAGATTGGATCATAAGGTTAGAGAAAGAAAGCCTGTTTTCACACAGTCACCCTTAATTTATCCGATAACTGTACAGCAGTTATCTGATCAAGTGAATACACAAAATATTTGGGGTCAATTGAAATGTTAGATTTATGAAGGTTTAAGGAGGCAATAGTATCTTATGGCATGCATTCCCCATATGTAAAGGAAATGTTGAACACCTGGTCAACTTATAATAGGATTGTACCACAGGACTGGTGGGAGCTGGCACATGTTGTTCTGGAGCCAAGACAAAGGCTCCAGTGGCAAATGTGGTTCAAGGGTGAGGCTAAAACATAGAAAAACAATGGAGGGATAAAGGAATAGAAGTCTTCCAGGATCAGCTTATTGGAGAAGGCCAATATGCTTCAGTACAAACACAATGTTTATATGATGTCCAAACCCTAATTCTATGTCGAACGGCAGCCTTGAATGCATGGGACAGATCTGAGGAAAGAGGAAAACAAAGTGAGTCATTTACAAAAGTTATACAGGGCCCAAAAGAATCTTTCACAGATTTTTTTTTATAAAGACTGGCTTCAGCAGTAAAGAGAATGATCCCAGATTCAGAAGCTAGTCAGATAATAATTGAATCTTTGGCCTTTGAGAACACAAATACAGCATGCAAAAGAATAATCAGGCCATTAAAGGCAAGATCTGCTCCTTTGGAAGATTGGATTAGAGATATGGTTAATGTTGAGGCTCATGAACATGATGATATGTGGGTAGGAGAAGCAATTTCAAAAGGTTTGAGAAATGTTAGATGTTTTGGATGTGGAAAGCAGGGACATTTGAAAAGGGACTGTAAACAGGTCATGCCTAGAAACAATGTTTCTTCAAGGAACACTGGTAACAGAATGCTGCTTCCTTCTGGAGTATGCAGAAGGTGTTGTAGGGAAAACACTGGACCAACGAATGTAGATCAACAAGGGACAGGCAAGGTAATCCTTTGCCTTGGGCTTTGGGAAACTCCAAGAGGGGCCTCAGGCAGGACCCCACAGCAAATCCATTTCAAACCTTTCCTGCAGTTGTAGAGGAAACCCCTACTAAGAGCAATTAAATAACCAAATGCCTACTGGAATAAATCATGCTGGTTGGGATAATGAAACAGAGACCTGTTGCAACAATGGAATACTCAGATTAACATCCCTCCAATCTCAGAAACAAATCATAAACTAGAAAATGTTTCTGAGAGAAATATTAGAAGATATTATTCTAATGAGTGGTCAACAGCCATCCATATGATACAAGAACAGGGCACAACAACTAATGATCTCCCAAAGACACCAATAGCTCTACCTTTAAAATGGTTAATAGACAAGCCTGTATGGGTTAAGCAATGGCTTTTAACAACAGAGAAACTCTAGGCTTTATAAGAGCTGGTAGAAGAACAGTTAAATGCTCACCATGTTGAAGAATCAACTAGCCCTTGGAATTCTCCTGTATTTGCTATTAGAAAGAAATCTGGTAAATGGAGAATGGTAACAGACCTTAGAGCAATTAACAAAGTAATTCAGCCAATGGGCTCTCTACAATCTGGAATTCCTTTGCCTACTCTGTTACCAAAAGGATGGCCTCTCATAGTTATTGATTTAAAAGACTGTTTCTTTGCAATACCCTAACAAGAAAAAGAGAAAGATTTGCCTTCATAGTGCCTACTTAAAATAATTCTCAACCAGTTAAAAGATTTCAGTAGAGGGTACTCCCACAGAGAATGTTGAATAGGCCAACTCTGTGCCAATATTTTGTACAACAGCCATTAGAAGTGGTATGTAAAAAATTTCCTAAATGTATAAATTATCATTATATGGATGATATTTTACTAGCTGATTCAAATGCAGATACTATAGAAAGAATGTTTGAAGAAGTAAAGAAAATTTTGCCTTGCTGGGGATTACAAATTGCTCCTGAAAAGAAACAAAGAGGAGATTCTATTAATTATTTAGGATATAAAATAGAGCTACAAAAATTAGACCCAAAAAGGTGCAAATTAGGAGAGATCGACTACAGATTCTTAATGACTTTCAAAGATTATTTGGAGACATTTCTTATCTATGAACTATTGTTGGGGTAAAAAATGATGAACTGAATAATTTGCTCAAAACCTTAGAAGGTGAAAAGTACTTAAATAGTTCAATGGAATTATCACCTGAAGCTAAGAAAGAATTGGCCTCGGTGGAAAGAAAAGTACATGAATGGCACAAGGATCATATTGAACCAAAGCTAGATAGCATTTTGGTTATTTTACCTTCTAGGCATTCTCCTACAGGAATATTAATGCAGAGGGAAGATGTTATATTGGAATGGATATTTTTACCAAATAAACCAAATAAAAAATTAAAAACTTATGTGGAAAAAATCTCTGACTTGATTTGGAAAGGAAAATTGAGACTTTGTCAATTAGCAGGAATAGACCCAGCAGAAATTATCATAACTTTAACTAAGGAGGACATTGAAAAATTGTGGACAAAAGTGAACTTTGGCAAAGAGCTTGCAATAATTTTTTGGAAGAAATTAACAGCAAATATCACAAAAGCAATTGAATTGATCTTATAAAGTGAGCTGATTGGATCTTGCCTCAAATTGTATGGGAAAACCCATATCTGGAGTTTGTACATTTTACACAGATGCCAACAAACAAGGAAAGGCAGGTCACAAATCAGAAAATTTAAGTAAAGTGGTTCAAAGTCCTTATAATTCAGTTCAAAAATCAGAATTGTATGCTCTTCTGTTGGTATTAATGGATTTTTCAGAACCTCTCAACATAGTAACTGACTCTCAGTATGCTGAAAGAGTGGTGTTACAAATTGAGACTGCAGAATCTATCCCTGATGCTTCAAAATTAACTTCACTATTTATTCAATTACAAGGTAAAATCAGGAAAAGGAGTCATCCTTTATACATAACTCATATCAGATCCCATATTGGTCTGCCAGGCCCTCTAGCACAAGGCAATGATGAGATTGATAAATTGATAGGAAATGTGCTGGAGGCCTCAGAATTTCATTAAAAAAATGTCAATAGTAAAGGTTTAAAAATGATTTTTCCATAATCTGGCAAAAAGCCAAAGAAATAGTAAAGAAATGTCCTACTTGTTCCTTCTACAATCACATGCCATTATCAGCAGGATGTAACCCAAAGGGTACTCAGAGGAATGAAATCTGGCAGATGGATGTGTTTCACTTTGCAGAATTTGGAAAACTGAAATATGTGCACCATACCTTCAATACTTATTCAGGATTTCAATGGGCAACTCTTTGAGTTCTGAAAAATCTGATTCTGTAATCACTCATTTGCTAGAAGTTATGGCCATCATGGATAAACCTGCACAAATCAAAACTGACAATGCTCCATCATATGTCTTTGTTAAAATGAAACAGTTTTTTGCTTATTACAATATAAAGCATATTACAGATATACCGCATAATCCTACAGGTCAAGCAGTTATAGAAAGATCAAACAGAACTCTAAAGGATATGCTAAATAAACAGAAAGGGGTAACAAAAACCCCCAGAAATAGACTGCATAATGCTCTATTAACCTTGAATTTTCTCAATGCCAATGAGAAAGGAACAACAGCTGCAGAAAGACATTGGATAATAGAAAAAACTACAGAATTAAATCAGCCTATATACTTTAAGGATGTGCTGACCTCAGAATGGAAACCAGGATATGTGTTACATTGGGGAGGTGGTTTTGCTTTTGTTTCTACAGGAAAAGATAAGCTGTGGGTACCATCAAAATTGATGAAGGTTCAATTTAAACAAGAGAGACCTCTTAATTAGAGGAGGTAATATTTCATCAACCCGTATGAACATCCAATTTAAACTAACTTATACCAGTAACACATGCCTTTTCATTTAATCAAATAATAACTTGCTAAAAAGGAACATCTCCAAAATTAGTCTTGTGGAAAGGTTTTTTTTTTTTTTTTTTTTTTTCTTTTTTTTTTTTTTGTCTTTTAGGAGAATGAAGGCTAAGGAATCTGAAGAACACTGGACAAATGAGACAACTGAAGAAAAGGCACAAATCATCTATCCCAGGAAACAGAGTGAAATGGCATATAGGTATATCATCTAAAAATTTTTATGTCTTCCTAAATGTTTGTTTCTGCTCTTCTCTAAAGTTCTAACACTTTTGGTCTTTCAATAGGCCCAGTTCAATTAAAATTTAAAGCTGACTTTGGAGTTGGAGAATGGTTCTCTCCTTCTTTAAACTCAAGCATGTTGTTAAAAGGAGAATGCAAACTCCTTGTATCATGCCAGAAGAAAAGAGTCATATTCTGCTATGGAAAAGGAGAAAAGCCAAATTAATTAAGGGATTATTCTATTACTAATCTCAACTCTTTTATTCTATTTTGATTCTTTAAACTTTTCTTAAAGTATAAATTTATTTCAAATTTTATAAGAATACACACACACACACACATTTTAAACTTTGTCAAGATATGAATGGTCATATAGAGTACTAACTAATTCTAGAAAAAAAGGCTTCAATTAGCTGCATATATGTCTATGTGTTCGAGTCTCTTATCAGTTTTCTGTAGGAAATCATGGCTAGGCCTAACATCAACTGAAGTCTCCAGGAAAAAGATGGGGTCCTACAACAACAACAATTCCATGTGGACAATAATAATATCACTAAGCTGACAAACATCATTTACAGATCAGCTTTGAACTACAAAGTGCTCAGAGCAATTTTAAGAGGACTAGCTGAGATGATCCAGTCTCAAAGACTACTTGAATAAGGACTTGAGATAAACCCTGAACTTTGACATTATACACAGACTGGATAAGGAAGGATATAGTTACCTTTCCTAGAATTTGACAATTAACCTAACATTTTTCTTTTCAGGATAAAGATACCTTCGCCCATACCCAGCAGGAAGCAATTTTAAGAATATAACTCCCATATTCCCAAAGAGGTGGTGTGGGGCGGGTGGTTTTTTTGGTCTTTTAATGGGATTTGGGTCTGGGATAATTTTCATTGTTTAGGGGGTGTTGGTTACAAGTTGTTGTCAAAGGTTAAGAAAAGGGTTAAGCAAAGGAGATTAGATTTAAGTTTCTTGTTTAAAAAAAAAGAAAAGAAAAGACAATTACTAGTTTTAAATACTTTACATTGGATTGGATTGTTTTTTCTTTCTTTTTTTTGTAGTCTGAGTATTCTTTATTTTATATCTAGAATCCACTTATGAGTGAGTACATACCATGACTGTCTTTCTGGGTTTGGGTTACCTCACTCAGGATGATTTTTTCTAGTTCCATCCATTTGCCTGCAAATTTCATGCTTTCATTGTTTTTCTCTGCTGAGTAGTACTCCATTGTGCATATGTACCACATTTTTTTTCATCCATTCTTCCGTTGACGGGCATCTAGGTTCTTTCCAGGTTCTGCCTATTACAAATAGTGCTGCTATGAACATAGCTGAGCATGTGTCTTTATGGTATGAATCAGCATTCCTTGGGTATATGCCCAAGAGTAGGATGGCTGGGTCTTGAGGTAGTTCGATTCCTAATTTTCTGAGAAACTGCCATACTGATTTCCACAGTGGTTGTACAAGCTTGCATTCCCACCAACAGTGGAGGAGCATTCCCTTTGCTCCACATCTTCTCCAACATTGACTGTCATTGGTGTTTTTGATCGTAGCCATTCTGACAGGTATAAGGTGGTATCTCAGGGTCATTTTGATTTTCATTTCTCTGATGATTAAGGATGTTGAGCATTTCTTTAAATGTCTTTCAGCCATTTGTGATTCTTGTTTTGTGAATTCTCTATTTAGCTCTTTAGCCCATTTTTTAATTGGACTGTTTAGTATTTTGATGTCTAGTTTCTTGAGTTCTTTATATACTGTGGAGATCAATCTTCTGTGCAGATCGTTTCCCATTCTTGTGGCTGTCTTTTTGTCTTATTGACTGTGTCTTTTGCCCTGCAAAAGCTTCTCAATTTCGAGAGGTCCCATTTATTAATTGTTGTGCTCAGGGTCTGTGCTGTTGGTGTTATATTTAGGAAATGGTCTCTGGTGCCAATGTGTTCAAGAGTGCTTCCTACTTTCTTTTCTATTAAGTTTAGTGTAACTGGATTTATGCTCAGGTCTTTGATCCACTTGGACTTGAGTTTTGTGCATGGTGACAGATATGGATCTATTTGTAATCTTTTACATATTTACATCCAGTTATGCCAGCACCATTTGTTGAAGATACTTTCTTTTTTCCATTGTATAGTTTTGGCTCCTTTGTCAAAAACCAGGTGTTCGTATGTGCATGGATTAATATCAGGGTCTTCAATTCCATTCCATTGGTTTGTATGTCGGTTTTTATACCAGTACCAAGCTGTTTTTATTACTATAGCTTTATAGTAGAGTTTGAGGTCAGGGATTGTGATGCCTCCAAAGGTTGCTTTATCGTATAGGATTCTTTTAGCTATCCTGGGTCTTTTGTTTTTCCATATGAAGTTGAGTATTTTTCTTTCCAAGTCTGTGAAGAATTGTGTTGGGATTTTGATGGGGATTGCATTGAATCTGTAGATTGCTTTTGGTAAGATTGCCATTTTTACTATGTTAATTCTACCTATCCATGAGCATGGGAGATCCTTCCATTTACTGATATCTTCTTCAATTTCTTTCTTTAGAGATTTAAAGTTCTTATCAAAAAGGTCCTTCACTTGATTAGTTAGTGTTATCCCAAGGTATTTTATATTTTTTGTGGCTATTGTAAAGGGTGATGTTTCTCTGACTTCTTTCTCAGCCCCTTTTTCATTTATATATTGGAGGGCTACTGATTTTTTTGAGTTAATCTTGTATCCTGCCACCTTACTGAAGGAGTTTATCAACTGTAGGAGTTCCCTGGTAGAGTTTTTGCGGTCACTTATATATACTATCATATCTGCAAATAGTGAAAGTTTGACTTCTTCCTTTCCAATTTGTATCCCTTTGATCTCCTTTTGTTGTCTTATTGCTCTAGCTAGAACTTCAAGTACTATATTGAATAAATATGGGGAGAGTGGACAGTCTTGTCTTGTTCCTGAATTTAGTGGTATCGCTTTGAGTTTCTCTCCATTTAATTTGATGTTTGTTGTTGGATTGCTATAAATTGCCTTTATTATGTTTAGGAATGTTCCTTGTATTCCTGATCTTTCTAAGACCTTTATCATGAAGTGGTGTTGGATTTTGTCAAAGGCTTTTTCAGCATCTAAGGAGATGATCATGTGGTTTTTTTCTTTCAGTTTGTTTATATGGTGTATTACATTGACAGATTTTCATATGTTGAACCATCCTTGCATCCCTGGGATGAATCCTACTTGGTCGTGATGGATAATTGTTTTGATATATTCTTGGATTCGGTTTGCCAATATTTTGTTGAATATTTTTGCATCAGTGTTCATGAGGGAGATTGGTCTGTAGTTCTCTTTCTTTGTTGCATCTTTGTGTGGTTTAGGTATCAGGGTAATTGTAGCCTCATAAAAAGAGTTTGGTAGTGTTCCTTCTGTTTCTATTGTGTGGAACACTTTGAAGAGTATTGGTATTAGTTCTTCTTTGAAAGTCTGGTAGAATTCTGCACTGAAGCCATCTGATCCTGGGCTTTTTTTGGCTGGGAGACTTTTGATGACTGTTTCTATTTCTTTAGGGGTTATTATTATTTTTTTTTTTTTGGTTTTTCGAGACAGGGTTTCTCTGTGTAGCTTTGCGCCTTTCCTGGGACTCACTTGGTAGTCCAGGCTGGCCTCGAACTCACAGAGATCCGCCTGGCTCTGCCTCCCGAGTGCTGGGATTAAAGGCGTGCGCCACCACCGCCCGGCTCTTTAGGGGTTATTGGTCTATTTAAATGGTTTATCTGGTCTTGATTTAATTTTGGTATGTGGTATTGATCCAGAAAATTGTCCATTTCTTTCTGGTTTTCCATTTTTGTGGAGTACAGGTTTTTGAAGTATGATCTGATGATTCTCTGGATTTCCTTGTTGTCTGTTGTTATGTCTCCCTTTTCACTTCTGATTTTGTTAATTTGGGTGCTCTCTCTTTGCCTTTTGGTTAATTTGGCTAGGGGTTTGTCTATCTTGTTGATTTTTTCAAAGAACCAACTCTTTGTTTCATTGATTTTTTGTATTGTTCTCTTGTTTTCTATTTCGTTGATTTCAGCCCTCAATTTGATTATTTCCTGGCGTCTATTTCTCCTGGGTGAGTTTGTTTCTTTTTGTTCTAGAGCTTTCAGTTGTGCTGTTAATTCATTGGTATGGGATTGCTCCATGTTCTTTATGTGTGCATTTAAAGCTATGAATTTTCCTCTTAGCACTGCTTTCATAGTGTCCCATAAGTTTGGGTATGTTGTACTTTCATTTTCATTGAATTCTAGGAAATCTTTAATTTCTTTCTTTCTTTATTCCTTGACCCATTGATCTTTTAGGTGGGCATTATTCAGTTTCCATGAGTTTGTGGGTTTTCTATAATTTTTGTTGTTGTTGAGGTCTAACTTTAAGGCATGGTGGTCTGATAAGATACAGGAGGTTATTCCATTTTTTTTGTATCTGTTGAGATTTGTTTTGTGTCCAAGCATGTGATCAATTTTTGAGAAGGCTCCATGGGGTGCTGAGAAGAAGGTATATTCTTTTGTGTTAGGATGGAATGTTCTGTAGATATCTATTAAGTCCATTTGAGTCATAACATCTGTTAGGTCCTTTATTTCTTTGTTAAGTTTCAGTCTGGTAGATCTGTCTTTTGGTGAGACTGGTGTGTTAAAATCTCCCACTACTAATGTGTGGGGTTTGATGTGCATTTTAAACTTTAGTAGTGTTTCTTTTATGAATGTGGGTGCTTTTGTATTTGGAGCATAAATGTTTAGACTTTATCTTGGTGGATTTTTCCTGTGATAAATATGTAATGTTCCTCCTGATCTCTTTTGATTGATTTTAGTTTGAAGTCTATTTTATTAGATATTAGGATAGCTACACCAGCTTGTTTCTTAGGTCCATTTGCTTGGAAAGCCTTTTCCCAGCCCTTTACTCAGAGGTAGTGTCTGTCTTTGAAGTTAAGGTGTGTTTCTTGTATGCAGCAGATGGATGGGTCCTGTTTTCTTATCCATTCTGTTAGCCTGTGTCTTTTTATAGGTGAGTTGAGACCATTGATATTGATGGATATTAATGACCAGTGATTGTTAATTCCTGTTATTTTTTGTGGTTATGTTGTTTTCTTTGGTGTATGTTGGTGTGGGATAATCTATTGCTTGATTTTTCATGGATGTGTTTGGCTTCTTTGGGTTGGATTTTCCCTTCTAGTGCTTTCTGTAGGGCTGGATTTGTGGACAGGTATTGATTAAATCTGGTTTTATCCTGGAATATTTTGTTTACTCCGCCTATGGTGATTGAGAGTTTTGCTGGGTATAATAGTCTGGGTTGGCATCCGTGGTCTCTTAGAGTCTGCATAAGATTTGTCCATGACCTTCTAGCTTCCATAGCCTCTATTGAGAAGTCTGGTGTTATTCTGATGGGTTTGCCTTTATATGTTACTTGGTCTTTTTCCTTTGTGGCTCTTAATATTTTTTCTTTGTTCTGTGTGTTTAGTATTTTGATTATTATATGGCGTGGGGACTTTTTTTTTTTTTTTTTTTTTTTGGATCCAGCCTACTTGGTGTTCTGTAAGCTTCTTGTATCTCCATAGGTATTTCTTTATTTAGGTTAGGAAAGTTTTCTTCTATGATTTTGTTGAATATATTTTCTGTGCCTTTGAGTTGGTATTTTCCTTCTTCTATCCCTATTATTCTTAGGTTTGGTCTTTTCATGGTTTCCCAAATTTCTTGAACGTTTTGTGTTACGACTTTTTTGTCTTTAGTGTTTTCTTTGACTGATGAATCTATTTTCTCTATTGTGTCTTCAGTGTCAGAGATTCTGTTCCATCTCTTGCAATCGGTTGGTTATGCTTGTTTCTGTAGTTCCTGTACATTTAGTCAGGATTTCTATTTCCAGTATTCCCTCAGCATGTCTTTTCTTTATTGTCTCAAATTCATTTTTCAGATCTTGGAATGTTTCTTTCATCTGTTTAATTGCTTTTTCTTGGCTTTCTTTGATTTCTTCCCATTTTTTGTTTGTTTTTTCTTCCATTTCTTTAAGGGAGTTTTTTATTTCCTCTTTAATGGAGTTTTTCATTTCCTCTTTAAGGGAAGTTTTTATTTCCTCTTTGAGGGAAATTTTTATTTCTTCTTTAAGGGCCTCTATCATCTTCTTAAAGTCATTTTTAGGATTGATTTCTTCTGTTTCTTCTGTCTTGGTATGTTCAGGTCTTGCAGGTGTAGAATCACTAAGTTCTGATGTTGCCATATAGGTCTTTATGTTGTTGCCTGTATTTTTGCACTGGCGTCTACTCATCTCTTCCTCTGCTAGGTGCAGATGGTTTCTGTGTCTGAGAGTGCCTCTCTTGCTCTAATTTTTAGTCTTGGTTCACTAGGAGTTCTTGGTTAAATTGGTGCGATTGTGCTGTTTCTTCAGAAGCAGCTGATCTCAGTCAGTGAAGTATATACTTATGATTCTGGTGATCTGGTTTGGTGGCTGGGCAGTGCCTTCTTCTGTGTTCCCAGGTCACATTTTGTTCATTCGACAACTCCTCAGCTGATCTTGTTTCTTCAGACTTCAAACTGTAGGGATCTGAATCCTCTCCCGGATGGATTTCAGCTGAGTGGGGTAGTCTCACCAACACCTCCAAGTTGTTGGGTTTCGCAGGATCAGCAGCTGGACCCTGGATTGGCCTCAGATGGAGTGTTCAGATTCTTTTTGGTTCTGTCCCACGGAGATAGCTTCTTTCCCAGGTGTTGAGGTTAAAGGCTTCCCTGTTCCAAGCTCTTGATTAAGAGCTTGTTTTCACTAGCTCTTCAGCAGATAATAGCTCAGTTTCTGGTCTTTATTGCAACTGTGTTTCGGCCGCCTGCTGGGCCTGCCTGCCTCTGCACCAGGCCTGCCTGCCTCTGCTGAGCCTGTCTACCTCTGTGGACCGCTGCCTGGCCTGTCTGTCTCTGCCGGCCACCGCTGGGCCTGTATGTCTCTGCTGCCTGCAGCCATGCCTGTATGTCTGTGCCAGCCACCGCCGGGCCTGTCTACCTCTGTGGCCACTGCCAGGCTTGACAAGCATTTTTTTTTTTTTTTTTTTTTTTTAGTTTTTTGTGACAGGGTTTCTCTGTGTAGCTTTGCACCTTTCCTGGAACTCACTTTGGAGACCAGGCTGGCCTCGAACTCACAGAGATTCACCTGCCTCTGCCTCCCAGTGCTGGGATTAAAGGCATGCGCCACCATGCCTGGCGGATTATTTTCTATTGTATACAAATTATACATATTGACATTGATATTGTTAGAAAATGCCATGCATATGTTTTTAATCTTGTTCAAGATATTGTACTTATACTGTTCATTTAACAATGTAATGCAAATTGCTGATTTGTGAATATTATTATTACCAACTATTAGGATAAAAAGAAATGAAAGTTAGTAGTTAAACATTATAATAGTACTTGTAGTTATATTAGGTATGTTTTCAAGATTTAGCAGATATATTTTAGATAGACAGGTCATCTTCAAACCCTTCAGAGATCTACAGAGTATGGCATTTAAAATGTTTTAATAACTTAGAAAATTTTTCTTTTTGTTATGACTATGAGACATGTCAGCTCCTGGCAGTACCAATCTACTTCAGAGAGAATATGGGCATTGAAGAAACTGCATATGGAGTTAACTTTCACTGTGGCAAAAGTTAGCCACTGGACAATAAAGTATCCTTGAATCAACTGCTGACAACAGGACAAAATGGACAGACAGGACACGAAGCAAAGGACTACTGAAGTACAAGTGTGGTCTGAGGCTAGGACCATATGGCACCATCCCTGAAGTGGCCTTTACAATCTAGAAAAGGTACAGTGCCCTTTTCTTAGAAGGCAGCTGAACAGGCAGTGGGTCAATGGCTTCTGATGTGCATTGTGGAATGACAGCTGAAACAGTTATTCTTGAAGAGTAACTAAGCTCACGCCTCTCAATAGTAGACTGGCATTTAGTAGAAGGATATGGAGAAGAATGGGATGCTGAGATGAAGCCACACACATAGCCAAGAAGAATGGACAGCTGAATTAAAAAAAAAAACTCATTATCAATTTCCAGAAATTAAAATCCTGAATCATGACATGACACTAGTGGAATTCAGGTGTTTCTGGTACATGGACTGCTCTTACCCAATGTGAGGTCAAACTATTGACCTTGTGTACACTTCACAAATGAGTCTGTCAGATACACTAAGCCTATAGGCTGAAGATGATGCCCCAACACTGTGAAGAAACCTTAGGTGACTGTCCAGGCAGCTGGCTGTTTCTGTCAACTCACAATTTTTTTGGAAGTTGCTTGCATGTACTTCCTGTTTTTATTTTTGCTAGGTAATATTATTCCCTTCTTGTGTCTCTGAGGGAGTTGAAGGTTAGTTAGTTATAGTTGAAGATTAGTTAGTTATAGTTGAAGATTAGTTAGCTATTATTGAAGATTAGTTAGTTATAGTTCAAGATTAGTTAAGATAGAAAGTGATTAGGTACATTTTGGGCTTACCAAAACAGGATAGATAATGTAATTATTTTCTCTGAATTTGTCAAATACGAATGGACTAGACATTGTTTAGATATTTATTAATTGTATATATTGTATATAGTTATTGTACTTTTATATATAGTTTTTCTTATGTTAGTTATAATCTTTTTGCTTTTTTATTTTTATTAAAATAGAAGAGGGGAAATATGGTGATATTTTATTTGTACTGAAATGTGATTTTATTTGTATGTTAATAAATAAAGTTGCCCAAGGGTCAGAGCTATTAGAGCCATAGCAAAAGCTGGGCGGTGGTGGTGCACTCCTTTAATCCCAGCACTAGGTAGGCAGAGCTAAGTAGATCTCTGTGTGTTCAAGGGTACAGCCACCAATGGAGACACATGCCTTTAATCTCTATACCAACCATAGAAGACCTGGAGGTCTGTACAGACAGGCAGTGATGAGGCAGTCATGTGGTTGGGTTTACAACCAATGAGAAGGCAGAACAGAAAGTCTATATAAGTACAAAAACACAGGAAGTAGGTCTCTTGGCTGGAGAGGATAGCTGAAGCAGAAAGGGTAAGGCTCTTAGCTCTGACCTCTTGGGCTTTCACCTTTACATTGGCTCTGTGTTCCTTATTTAATAAGATGGTTACTTCACAGTATACTACAGGGAGGGCTACACTCTCATGTTCATCAAAGCACTAGTCACAACTTTTAAATACATTTCACAGCAGAACCACCTTAGTTTGTACTTAGTCTCATTTTTATGGTCTTCCTTGAAGCATAAACCCCAGGCCTTGTAAATCTGGATAATGTATTTTACTCAAAGGATGTTCTCCACTACACAGCAGATATTTGGATATTGTTCCTGCCAGGCCTGTTTTGCTCAAGCAAACACCCTAGTAAATCACATACATTAAGTGCTACTAAAATACAATTTAACTGACAGCAATACTTACCTCAATTATATACCTTTTGATATTCCTCTTTAATCTGTTTAATCCCTTTTGCTAGAAGCATCTATCTATATAGTTATATCAAATGACTCCCCATGACTTGTCTACAGATTGAATTTATCCAACCCACACATGCATATTAAAATTCACAGGAACTTTAAACAAATCACCAAGTGTTTATGTATAGATTAAATGAGACAAAGAAAGAAGGCTTATTCTTAATACTCAGATGAAATAAACCCAAAGAAAAGAGAAAATAATAATATATACTACATAACAGGGTAAAATGTGTCTACAAGAATAATTACCTAAATTCAAGAAAACAAAACAAAACAGACACAGGGGGAAATGTAATCTAACTGTAGATCTTCTTTCCCTTCTCCAAATCCCATTCCCTAACCACACCCCTGAGCTCTGTAGCACAACACCTATTGTGGCCTCCCCTCCCTCTCTTCCTTCATCTTCAGGAGATCATGCAGATCTTCTCCTCCAATCATCCTTCACCCAGGCATTACATGGGAATCCCACAGCAACTCAGGGCAAGGAAGCATGGATATTTCGGGTCTTTACTTTCTCTCTCTCCTCCATATCCAATTCTCCAGTCTCATCTCCAGCTCTGTAGATGACTACCTACCTGTTGTGGTCTCTCCTTACTCTCTGCCCCACATTCCCAGGTAACTAAGCAGATGCTGGTGGAACACCCTGCTTCCCTCATTCTTATGGATCCCCTCAGCTTCCACTCCCAAACTTTCTAGCTCACACATATTCCTAAATCTCAGGACCCAATAAGCAGAAACATTGTACCCAGAACTTACCACTGGCCACACTAAGCAGGATGCAAAAGCATTCCCTATCAAGTGCTGTGGGATGGTCTGTATGTCAAATTGTTCTGATTGGTCAATAAATAAAACACTGATTGGCCAGTGGCCATGCAGGAAGTAGGTGAGACAAGGAGAGAGGAGAATTCTGGGAAGCAGAAGGCTGAGGCAGAGAGACACCGCCAGCCACCTCCATGACAAGCCGCATGTGAAGACACCGGTAAGCCACAAGCCACATGGCAAGGTATAGATTTATGGAAATGGATTAATTTAAGCTATAAGAACAGTTAGTAAGAAGCCTGCCATGGCCATACAGTTTATAAGCAATATAAGTCTCTGTGTTTACTTGGTTGGGTCTGAGCGGCTGTGGGATTGGTGGGTGACAGAGATTTTTCTTGACTGTGGGCAAGGCAGGAAAACTCTAGCTACAATCAAGCAACATATAGTCATCATACTTTCCTGGGAACCAGAAAGAGCAACAGAAATCAAGGAACAAAGCACCCATTCAAACAAAGACAAAGCCAGAAATTGGCACCTAGAATTACAGTCTTCCCAACCTTAAGGTCTAGAAGCCAGAGTAAAAACACAATAACAATCAGAACAATATGTCCTCGTTAGAGCCCCCAAACCCTACCAGAGTGGGTCCTGAGAAGTGCAACATAGCTGAAGCACAAGGCAAGGACTTTAAACAGGCAGCATGAATATGATAGAGGTCTTTAAAAATTACAAAATTTAAAGAAATTAAAGAAATCTATGAAAACACAATGAGTGGAAGGAAACAAATTAAACAGTTCAAGACCTGAAAGTGGAAATAGAATTAGTAAAGAAAAGCAAAACTGGAGTAATTATAGAAATGAAAAATTTAGGAACTCAAACAGGAACCTCAGAGACAAGACTTACCAACAGAATACAAGAGATGGAAGAGGAACTCTCAAACATTGAAGACACAGTAGAAATAATGAATATCTTGGTTAAAAATATTCCAGCAAAAAAACATTGAGGTGCTGTGGAATGGTCTGTATGTCAAATTGCTCTGATTGGTTAATAAATAAAACACTGATTGGCCAGTGGCCAGGCAGGGAATAGGTGGGACAGGGAGAGAGGAGAATTCTGGGAAGCGGAAGGCTGAGGCAGAGGAGACACTGCCAGCCGCCGCCATGACCAGCAGCATGTGAAGACACCGGTAAACCACAAGCCACATGGCAAGGTATAGATTTATGGAAATGGATTAATTTAAGCTATAAGAACAGTTAGCAAGAAGCCTGCCACGGCCATACAGTTTGTAAGCAATATAAGTCTCTGTGTTTACTTGGTTGGGTCTGAGCGGCTGTGGGACTGGCAAGTGACAGAGATTTGTCCTGACTGTGGGCAAGGCAGGAAAACTCTAGCAACATTGAGGGAATCTAGGGCAGTATGAAAAGAATAAATCACTGACATCATTGAACTCAGCTGACTGCTATTTGTCTGTATGCAAAAGATGCCAAAAAGTTAAGTATGAATAATAGGAAAAGAGGAAGGAAAAAAACCCAGGTCAAAGGCACAGAAAATATTTTCAATGAAATCATAGAAGAAAATGTCCCTAACATAAAGATGGAGATGTCTATCAAGATATAAAAGAAATACAGAACACAAAATAGACTGAACCAGAAAAAAGTCCTCTTTGTACATAATAATCAGAACAAAAAGGAGTATCAGCAAGAAATAATAAAAATCAGGGCATTTGTATAATAAAATCAGAGATTTAAATACAGATTTCAAAAACTATTTGAAGAATTAATCAAATAATGAGTTGGTTCTTTCAGAAAAATCAATAAGATTGACAAACCCTTATCCAAATTAACTAAAAGAAAGAGAACAACCAAATTAACAAAATTAGAAATGAAGGGGGCCCATAACAACAAACACCAAGGAAATCCAGAAAATCAAAAGGACATACTTTAAAAATCTATACTCCACCAAATTAGAAAATCTAAAAGAAATTGATAGTATTCTTGATATGTGCCACCCACCAAAATTAAATCAAGATCAGATAAGCAATTTAAATTGACCTATAACCTATAGTAAAAATCAAAGCAGTGATTTAAAGTCTACCTAAAAAAGCTTTATTACCTTGCACAAAATTCAACTCCAAGTAGATAAAAAACTTCAACATAAGGCCAGATACACTGATCCTGATAGAAGAGAAACTGGAGAATAGCCTTGAACTCATTGACACAGGAGAAGACTTTATGAACAGAACACCATTAACAAGGCACTAAGAACAATGATTAATAAATGGGATCTCTTAAGCCGGGTGGTGATGATGCACACCTTTAATTCTTGCACTTGGGAGACAGAGGCAGGTAGATCTCTGTGCGTTCAAAGCCAGCCTGGTCTACAAAGTGAGTTCCTGGGCCATCAGGACTGTTACACAAAGAAACTGTCTCAATTAACAAACAAACCAATAAATAAACAAATAAATAAAAATAAAAAATAAATGGGATCTCTTGAAACTGAAAAGCTTCTGTATGCAAAGGACACCATTATTTGAACAAAGTGGAAGCCTACACAATGGGTTAAGATTTTTACCAACTACACATCTGACAGAAGGCTAATATCCAAAATACATAATCTGTATTGGTAATATAGTGGTGAGCATAGCTGCTTTCCAAAATATATAAAGAACTCAAAAAATTGGAAATCAAGAAAACAAATGACCCCATTTAAAAATGGGGTACAGATCTAAACAGAGAAATTTCAAAAGACAAAACTCAAATGGCAAGCACTTAAAGAAATGTTTAGTCATTTGGGGAGATAAAAATTAAAAGTACTTTGAAATTTCATCTTAAACCAGTAAGACTATCCAAGATAAATAAAAGAAATGACAACTAATGTTGATGAGGATGTGTTGTAAGGGGAGCATTTATCTATTGCTGTTACGAGTGTAAACTCATATAGCCACTAGTGAAATCATTGTGGTGGCTTCTCAAGAAGATGGGAATAGTTCCACCACATAATCTAGCTATACTACTCCTGACCATATACCCAAAAGATGCTTCATTCTACCACAGAGACACTTGGTCAACCATTTTCAATGGTATTTTTTTTTTTAACATTTCAGGAATCCAATATTGACTACTGAATAGTTATTCAATAATTCTTATTTATAATATAACTCAAGAAACTTAATTTTTACTTAAAATTTGAATAACAATTGTTAACTTTAGGTCTGTGGCGGCTAATATGGAAGACACAATCTACAACTGGCCAATTTGGAATATTTTTAACCTAATTTGAAATGTACTACAGTATAAAAATTCATGCTGGTGGTGAAGATATCAAAATCATATGTGAAATGCCTAATAATTTATATCAGGAATTACAGACTCAGATGATTAAATGCAAGCACTTATTTAGTTATATTGGCCTAAATAAATCATTCAAGTATTCTCACCTGTTTCTTTTTTACTTTTTAAACATTTCAATCAGAAAATATTTTTATTAGGCAGTCTTGTTCTAGAAAATATTAACTTGCTTTGGGAAATATTGGCTACTCTTATTTCCTTTCAAAACCTTGGGGGCACATTCCTAGTGCCTTGAAGAGAAAACTGTTTTGAATGTGGACTGCATTCTGAAAAATAGTCAAGAGTTATTTTGAGCTGAGCCTGTAGGGTGAGGTGATGATAAAATTGGATAACACCCCAGAGGTCAAAAGAAGGTTAGAAAGCTAAGTATTGAGTCTTCTAATTTTGGATGACTCACAAAATGGATCAGAGTACATGTCATCAGACCTCAATTTCCTTTTCTACAAAATGAGAACTTTACACTAACCCACATTAAAATCTCCTTTACAGTCTTACTGAATTTACCAATAATTGCATATTACCCCTAATGGCACAAGATTTAAATTTGTTTTGGAATCCACTGAAAAGCCTAAATAATTATTTCAGCTGTGTTCCAGTCTCTTGATAGCATTCCTGTTCACAGAGAATGGACTTAACATAAGACATATAAACCAATCTCAGCTTTTTTCTTCTGTTCCTTTTTCCTTTGTTTACACATCACTGGCTCCTTTCTTTGTGAATGAAATAACTGAATTTGTAAAGGTTATATACAACACATTGATCTCTATATTTACTCTTTCCTTTAAATTTCAGCAAAAAATCTAAAAGATTTCTGATTTGTTTCTTTTAGTTTTTCAATTATTCTAATTAAGGTAGAAGTGTCCTTCATATTTTAGTAATTGAGCATATATGTCTATATCTCATATCACCTTGCAATTTATATGAGCTTCTTTGATGGCTTTAGCTAGAAACATTTCAATAAGAGATGAATATAAGAACAGCTTCATTTGGCATTTAGAGAAAGTCTCAGATAAATGGATTTATAAAGTAATAAGTCCTTTGGCCTTATTGTCACAGTTTTGGCCAAAATTGCAAGAAGAAAATAAATAAAGCTCTCTGCAAGTGTATTTGCTATGTCTCTGTGTAAGGATGTGTTTTTAATGAAACACTGATTGTACATGTGTCTCACTAGGTCACTAACCTTCAGGCAACATTACATCTTCTAAATGAAACCTCAAAGGCCTCCAGTAAGTACTTGTCTGTGCTAGATGCAGTATTCAACATAATGCTATTTAAGATATATAACTCTTCTGTTGAATAAATATCACCACAATTTGACAGATGAAGAAAGAAGGGCCAGGGAAGTTCAATAATTGACTTGTACCCACACAGCTGCTAATTTCAATACTGAAATATGGAACTAAGTCCATAACTAAGGACTAGAGTGGCAATGAAATGAAGCCACTTAACAATGTCACTCTAATACCCAGATGTTCTCAATCTGTGGTTACAGCTCATGAGCCATCAACATAAGGTTTCACTGGTTTTGGCTTCATTGTAGACAGAATTAGTGGAAGCAGAAAACTAAACATGGTTGCCAGAATAGTGTAAGCAGAAAGTTGTGACTAAGAGTAAGCTTAGTACTCCAGGCAACCTGTTACCAATGCTAACAACAATGAAACAGTTAACATGATTTAATACATAGCCCATGTGAACAGACAGAGAATCAGATAGTTGTTCATGGATACCATTTTTCTGTTGGATGTCTAAATTCAGTGTTTTCTTTGTTTATGTTTTGAGATAAAATATTTGTTATATGGTATACATACATACATTTGATTTATACCTATAGATACAAGTATTTACACAGAACTCTGTAAACATGAAAAACAAAAAGGAAAGAGGGAGAGGATGAAGAAAGGCTTGAAAGGTTCAGTCATACTCAGGTATCATGTCCTTGAGTCAGTTGTGGGTGATTAACACCTCTCAGAATTACATAGAAGGCATTTCACAATAAAGGAGGAGATATTTTGGGGTGTCACAAATGCTGACAGTGCCACTAGCACCTAGAGGTTGGAGGCCAGTGATATTGCTGAATTATCCTGCAGTGCCTGTCTCCCTTTTGCAATACAGAATTATTGAATCTAGAATATCAATGATGCTGAGGCCAAGGATCATAATTTCTAGTTTATTTAATGATTAATTTTGCTCAAATTTTAATTTTTCTACTGATGGATTTGGCTATTTAATCTTTTATCAAGGTATTATTGGAAGTTAGTATCATATTAGTAACTTAAGACACAACAAACATTTTTTGAAATGTTTCAATTAGTGTAAAAATAATATAATAGTTGTTTGGCTGCTTGGGTACCAGATTTAGTTTTTGCATTTCCATAAAAAGCACCACTAAGACAAATATTCATACCACATTTACTTGAATTCAGAGTTTGAGTGTAAATCAAGCAAAATTCAAGTGGGAGAAAATTAATAATGGGCAAGAAAAACTCTTAAATGCTGCCTTACCCTGGATGTAAAACTATTGCTAGGCAGGGTGGTACAGTCAACAGGTTCCCAGAAGAAAAGGGAGGACCACAAGTTTGTAAGCCATTTCAGGCTACATTGTAAGGTACTGTCTCAGAAAGCAGTGTAGACCTATTTATGAACTATATGTGTTAAATTCAGTAAGCATAAAGCTGTTGATCCAGGGTTGTAGATGAATTTCTAAATGATCGTATTAAATAAAAAACACAGAACCAGATATAGGGGTGAAAGTGCCCCAGCCAGTGGGGTCTCAATGGGTGACTCACCTGTGGGAGAGAATGAAAGGGACGGGAGACACAAAGGAAAACAAGACAGGGTTCTGGTCAAGCTGCAAATTTTATTCTCCTCAGCAAGGTTTATATAGCATGGGAGAGGGAGGGGGCAGGAAGGAGGGAAGGAGTGCAGGACATGCAGGACATGCAGTTGAGGGGGGACTGCAGGTGAAGGAGGACATGCAGGTCATGAGGCTGCAGGATGTTGTGCTAGGTGATAAGGTCACTGGTGAGGGCCCATTGTTCTGTTGCTATGCTACCTGACCGAGGAATGTTCTTTATCTTTGAGGGCATCTGGTTTAGGGCCTGTGGCTTGTTCTCTGGCCTAGTTAGTACTTTTCCATGGTTCATGTTTGGTCCCTGACATGAAAGCTTTAGAGAGATCAGGAAAATAGGGAAAGCCACAGCTAACCTTACCTTACCAACTCTGCAGCATCCAAATGCAAGTTACTTTCTGTCTACCCACGTCTATATGCCTTGCTGTTCTGCCATCTGATTTGCTCTCTCTGTTCAGCTATATTACTTCCTCTTCCTGCCTAGCTCTGTCACTTCCTTCTGTCTGCACAGACCTCCAGATTTCCATGGTTAACTAGTGTTGGAATTTAAGGCATGTGCCACCACACCTGGCTCTGTTTCCAGTGTGGCCTTGAACACACAGAGACCCTACCTGCCAAGTGATAGGATTAAAGGCATGTGCTAACATTGCATGACTCCTGTGTTGTGGCTGGCTTTTTCCTCTGATCTCCAGGCAAGCTTTATTTATTAAAGCACAAATAAAATATCACCACATTTCAGCACAAATAAAATACCACCACACAGGGTTGACTTCATACACTGTGATATGAAGTAATAGATAAACAAAATAAAACCCAACTTAACTTGTTTAGCAGTATAACAGTCAATCACAAACAGCCAGATGTCAGTCCATTATAGCCAGCCAATGCATTCCATCATACTCAACAGATGCTTGGTCACACTGTGCTCAAGTAAGTAAACTGCCTGTCTGTAGCCAGCAAGGAGCCTTCTCCATTTCTGTGCCCTCTATCAGGTAGAGGACCCCACATTTCATCTGCTTTTAGTGATGCTTAATTGATATTTCTGTCTTTGTTTAAATAATTCCTAAATCTAACTTGTCTACAACAATTTTTATTCTTTAAACATATATGAAAGATACAATTAGATATTTGAAATTCATATTTACATTTAAATTCATATTTACAGAAGATACTTGTGGTGGTATTGTGTTCCCCAAAATATTGTGCATGCTAATAAACTTACCTGGGGTCAGAAAACAGAACAACCACAATATTAAACATAGAGGATAGGCAGTGGTAGCACACACCTTTAATCCTAGCATTCCAGAGGCAGAGATCTACCTGGATCTCTGTGTGTTCAAGGATACAGCCAAGCATGGTGACTCATGCCTTTAATCCCAGAAAGTGAGCCTTTAATCCCAGGGAATGATGGCAGAAAGCAGAAAAGTATATAAGGCGTGAAGACCAGAAACTAGAAGCTTTCAACTGGTTAAGTTTTCAGGCTTTGGAGCAGCAGTTCAGCTGAGATTCATTTGGATGAGGACAGAGGCTTCCAGTCTGAGGAAACAGAATCAGCTGAGGAACTGGCTAGGTGAGGAAGCTGTGGCTTGTTCTGCTTCTCTGATCTTCCAGCATTCACCCCAACACCCAGCTTTGAATTTGATTTTATTAATAAAACCTTCTAAGATTCCTGCTACACATACTTATATCTCTAGGTTTTAAGATGCAGATATTTGAGAAACTGGCTTTTCAGAGTACCTATTACTTGATCCTAGGGACTTCATAAAGTAGGTAATAGCTAGAATTCACAAAGTGAAACAAAATGAGTACAGGAATACCTGATTTTGAAAATAGGAGGCAATGAAACAAGACTTCTGGACTAGCCTTAGATGTTGGAAATAGAGAGGCATGGTTCCTCTATGGCCTCCAGAAGGAACCCAGCCTTAATGACAGCATGGTCTAGGTTCAAAAGACCCATCTGTGCATTCTAACATTCAGAGGTAGGAGGCAATGTTTTGTGTTGTTTCCATCAAGGGTATTGTTTTTGACTCCTCTTCTTTCTAGTTTTATTATTTTGGCCTTGTGGCTTGGCTTCTCTGAGGCAATTTCCTCACATAGAACATGGCCATAATAATTGTTAATTACAGGATAGATTTTAGGGTTCAGACATTTATTTAGCAGAGTGCCTGCCATAAATGCCTAAATGGGAATTATTATTACTTAATCACCTTACTACTCACAGAGTCAGGGACACAGGATAATGACACTCTATCATCTTAGAAAGATAAACAGGTAGCTTGTTGGATTCATCACATTTTGCTGTTCTATAAATAGCATAGTTAGTGACTTAAAACCACATAAAGTTAATGTTTTATTCTTCTGTAGATTAGAAGTTTTTTATATCTAGAGGGTGAAGGGGAGAGTTTATTTTCCTGACTGTGGGGTTTCTCAAGGGAACTCACATTTCTTAGTTTATGATATCTTTTTTAAGGCCTTAGAACCAGCAGCACTGGGCGTTCCTCCCAATTTATTTCCACTGTCACCTATCTTTCCCTGACTCTTCTGTCTTTTTTCTCAAGTCTTTTTTCCTATTGCTTTACATTTTTCTTTTCTTTTACTTTTAATTTTTTTCAAAATGTATCAAAGAAATTAATTTTTAGTAAGATCAGTAAAGACTTATTGGTAACTGAGGCTACTTCAACTCTATTGAAATAAAAATTTTAAACACAAGAAGAGAGAATGTGATGTTTCTAGACATATATGCATTTATAACTTTGTTAGCAAATACACCAAACTTATATTTTATGCTATTTTCATGTTCAATGAAAATTTTGTATAAAACTATCTAAGACAGGAAATTAATTGTTCATAATAGCAAGTAGCTGGAGATTATTGAAAAGACTGTGTGGAGCTGGCTCCTCTCTTCTCCAACTCTGCAAGCAAACACATTGGAACTATAAAGTCAGGTGATGACAAACTTTGTGATAGAATAACTGAAAATGGTCTGTACTGAGTAAGTAATGTCCACAATGTCACTAAAGCAGACTTCAAATCAGACAATACTCAGAAAGGAGTACAGCATTAAGAGACTAGACAGAATGTTATGGATGACAATAATCTGTTTTATATGTATAACTAGATAAAAAGGTGTATAGATGGATAGATAGGGACAAATATTTGAATTTTAAATTTATCAGACAAGGGCTGTACCACTGAGATACTTCTCTAACACTAAGTTTGTGCCTATTTCCAGTCAACTTACAAAGATTTCATGATTTAATCTTCCAAAAACACTTTCAATAACAATTTCCCAGGTTTAAAGATGAACAAAATTTAAAAAGGCAACAAGTTTTCTGAGATAGCTGCTTTACTAATAAATTAATTTTAAAATCAGGATCATATTTGAACAACAAAATTAATATTAAAAGAACATTGTTAGAACATTATATTTTTAGTTAGTATTTTAATAAGGACATTTCACTTGTCTTAAATAGTAACATCATGAAATGTATGGAAAAATGCAAAAAAAAAATTAAGTTGCCAAAACTTTTTATAAATTTTTTTAAAATGAGTTAAAATTAAAACTAATGTTGGGAATGTATGTGTATACTAAGCCTTATAAGTATAGACAAGGGATCAATTCCTTGTCTGAATATTCATCTGTGAATTTAATTGTTGTCTGTCCAGTTTAACCTTTATCTCATTGCTTCCTTCCCAAGCCCTTGGATTCTATTTAGTTTTTCATCTGATATTATAATTGAAATATAACCTCTTTCTCTCTGACTTTTTCTCACTAATATACAACATAAACAGCTCTGGGAAAATCAAGTACATAACACTTTCTTTTTTTAATAAATATTTTTATTTTAAAATTAATTTAATTTTATATATCAGCCACAGATTCCTCTGTCCTCCCTCCTCCCACCCCCAGCCTTTCCCCCAATCCACCCCCCCATTCCCACCTCCTCCAGGTCAAGGTCTCCCCTGGGGAGTCAGCCCAGCCTGGTAGATTCAGTTGAGGCAGATCCAGTCCCCTCCTCCCTACACCAAGGCTGAGCAAAGTATCTCAGCATAGGCCCTCCATGCTCATGCACCAAGGATAGGTCCCGGTTCCACTGTCTGGGGGCCTCCTAAACAGTTTAAACTAATCGACTGTCTCACTTATCCAGAGGGCCTGGTCCAGTTCCATGAGGGCTCTTCAGCTATTGGTTCACAGTTCATGTGTTTCCACTTGTTTGGCTATTTGTCCCTGTGCCTTTCCCAATCATGGTCTCAATATCTCTTGCTCATATAATCCCTCCTCTCTCTTGCTGATTGGACTCCTGGATTCTCCACCTGGGGCTTGGCTGTGGATCTCTTCATCTGCTTACATCAGTCACTGGATGAGAGTTCTATCATGAAGTTAGCGTGTTTGGCCATCCAATCACCAGAGTAGGTCAGCTCAGGCACTCTCTCGACCATTGCCAGTAGTCTATAGTGGAGGTATCTTTGTGAATTTCTGGGGGTCGACTCAGAAAGACAAATATATATCATATATACTCATAAGTGGATACTAGATGTAAAGAAAAGGATAACCAGACTGCAACTCACAACTCCAGGGAGGCTACCTAGTAAAGAGAATGCTAAGAAAGACACAGGGGTTGCCCAATGACAGAGAAATGGATGAGATCTACATGAGCAAACTGGGGGTGGACGGGGGGGGGCGGAGGGGAGGTAATGGAGGGCAAGGGTCAGGGGAAAGAGAGCTTAGGGTAGTGGGAGGTCTCAGCTGGATCAGGAACAGAGTGGGAGAACAAGGAAAGAGATACCATAATAAAGGAAGAAGCAGAGTGCATAGCACTTTCATCACAAAAGAATCCTGTACCTTCGCCAGTTTCAAAATGATCATCATGCAGAAGGAATTTCTTATCCATTTTAGATTCTGCTATCTAACTTTCTCTACAAGATCCCCATGCCATCAAATTTCTCCACTCAAGGATCAGGGTACCCAGAAGAAGAGAAAGGAGAAAGATTGTAAGAGCCAGAGGCATGGAGGACACCAAGGAAACAAAGCCTTCTAAACACAGCAGGAATAATTCACATAGGAACTCAGAGACTGTGGCAGCATGCACAGGGCCTGCATAAACCTGCACCAGATGAGACTCTCAGCACTGAGAGAAATGAATATAAGCTCTCATCTCATTCCTAACCCAGAAGCTATCTTCAATTGATAACCAATTGTAAATGAAAATTAGTTCTTTCCAGTGGAATCTCACTGGAGATAAAAAACACTCTTAATGGTAGGCCCCATGCCTAGCAATAGAGAGCCATCACTAAATACATTTAATGGCATCTTTAGAGGTTTCTTTGTCTCATAATGTTTTGTCAGGACTTTTAAAAAAAGTTTTTCTATTATCTTATAGGGTCTTTGTATATATAGTATGGCTTCTGCTTTGTGTTTTTTATGGAACCCCTGTGTGTATGAATGCATGTCTCTGTGTCTATATGTATTTCTTGTGCTTTTTAAATTTAATTTAACTTTATTTTGAGGGGGACTCTTTTGCTTCTGTTTTTGTTTGTTGTTTTGTACTATTTTGTCTGTTTCTGCTTTTAGTATTATTATTTTTTAGATGCCTGTTTGCTCTTTAAGGAGAGACAGAAAGTGTATGGATTCAGATAGGAGAGGAAGTGGGAAGGATCTCAGAGGACCGGGGGAGAGGCAACTATAATCAGAATATATTATATGAAAAATCTATTTTCAATAAAAGAAAAATAGAAGGAAACATTGAATGGAACAGTTTATCACCTTTACTTTTTAAGCAGAGTGCTACCTGTGAATAGTAATTTTAACTCTTTTATATCTAGTATGTTGTATCTCATGCTTGTATTAGGCTGGAGTCTGTCCTTCTTGAGTCCCCCAAAATAGATGTGAATCATTTTCCTTAGTTTCTAGACTCTCTGACTATGTCATTTCTAATTTTGTTCCTGTCATGGAATCAGTGAAACATTTACCTTTACCTAGAAGAAAAGGTTCTCAGTCCAAGATTAGATACCAAACTATATAAGGTTATCTACATATAATAGGATCCAGAACCTAGGCACATTGCATAGACATTCTCAACAGGCTGTTTTTTTTTTTTTGTTTTATTTTTTTTTTTGTTTTTTCTATTTTATCTCCTAAAATGTTGCAGTGAGTCTCTCCAGGAAGAAAACTAATAGAATGGATATATATATATATTCTATATATATATATACACACACACAATTATATAGGTTTAGAAAATACAATCTAGATAGTCCAATGATGGCTGTCTTATACCAGAGGCCAAGAATCCAGCAGTGGCTTAATTCAAAAAGCCTGATGTCTCAGCTGTCCCAATCAATCTAGTACTAAAGGCAGGAAGGATTCTTAGAGAGTCACTGGTCTCTGATCCCAATTGGAAGCCCAAGCTGGGTCCTGATAATAGCAAAGGAATGCAGCAAGGACAATAACAGGGTAGATTAATTTGTCAGTGAGGGTGAAGGAAAAAATCAAAAAGAAAAACATGGTCTTTTCCTTTATTGGGGCTCCCACAAGAAGGTCCTACCTACATTTAGGGTGAGTCTTTCCTTTCAAATAATTTGACCATGAAAACTACAGGGTGCAAAGCATCTTGAATTTAGTTGATTATAGATCTGGTCAAGTTGACAAACAAGATTAACCAATCAAAAGTTGACCCCTTGTCAACTTGATGCTAAATCCTTGTACTTTCTCAATTTCTAAGTAAAAACAATAACAAAATCATAAAGGCAAAGGTACCCTTGGGGAAATCCATAAACTATTAGATTAAAATAAGAAAACGGAATTCCTTAAAATAGTTATTGAAGGAAGCAAGGACAAGTCATTTTAAGAGACATTTATGAAAATCCTTTCCCTTGCCTTAATAAGTGTATATATATATAATGTGTATTAGTGTTTATGTATGTATATCTGTATGTGAATTGTGCATGCACATTTTATGGCATGGGGGTGGAGGTCTGTAGTCAGATATTTCTCTCCTGCTTGCCTTCCCAAATACTTGGCAGCTGCTTCCCAAATAATTGACTTGGAGGCTTAATATAAATTATAAATTATTGGCCAGTAGCTCAGGCTTATTACTAACTAGCTCTTACATTTATGTTAACTGTAACACGAAATGTTAGAAGGTCTTAATAAAAAAAACTTGGAGCCAGGTATTGAGGTAAATGCTGGAATATCAGAGAAGCAGAACAAGCCAGAGCCACCTCACTTCACCAGTTCCTCAGCTGATCCTGTTTCCTCAGACTGGAAGCCTCTGAGTCCTCATCCAAATGAATCTCAGCTGAACTGCTGCTAAAAGCCTAAAAGCTTAACCAAGCTCTAGTTCCTGGTCCTCATGCTTTATATACCTTTCTGCTTCTTGCCATCATTTCCTGGGATTAAAGGCATGTGTCACTCAGTGTGGCTTTGAACTCACAGAGATCTGGATGGATTTCTGCCTCCAGAATGCTAGGATTAAAGGTGTGTGTGCCACCATTTTCTGGCCTATGCGTCTATCTAGTAGCTGTTCTATCTTCTGACCCCAGATAAGTTTATTAGGATGCACAATATATTGGGGGACACAGTATCACTACAACTAACACATATTCCTTATTTATACTTTGCCAAATGGTGGTACCTTTATTATCATGGCACATTCATCTCCTGCTCCTTCTGCATCTGGCTGGCAACTCCAGACTCTACCTTTCTCCTTCCTAGCATTCTCAATTGGCTTTCCTGCCTAACTTTATCCTGCTCAGCTATTGGCCAGTCAGCTTCTTTATTAAATCAATCACAGCAACACATCTTCATAGTGTACAAAAGGATTATTCCACAGCAGAGGTCAGAGATAAGCTCAGGTATTTGCCCTCAACTTCCATCTTATTTGTGATAGGATCTTTCCCCCTCCTTCTGTGTATGTCTGTCCTGCTGGCAATTGAGCTTTTATGGATTTTCCTATCTCTACTTCCCACCATCCATATAGGAAAGCATGGATTGCCCACACTTGTACTATGCATCCAAATTGTATGTGTGTTCTGGGGATTTGAACTCAGGCCCTCATTCTTGTCTTGTAAGCCTTTACCCACAGAATCATCTCTCCAGTTCATTTCTCTATTTTTAAGGCCATTTGTGATTGATTATATTACACTCATCAGGATATTTGAGTATATTTTTGTCATTAAAAGAAACCTCTATCTTCTTCATATCTGCAAATTATCTTTGCACATGTTAGGTAACATATTTAAAGGTTGTAAGGACAAGAATTTTGCATCTTTTATAATCTTTTTATTTAAGAAATATATGTATGTATGCACACACACATATATGCATTTGAGTACATGAACACCCACAAAGTAATATCAATGTCCTTCACTATTTGTCTTCTATTCCTAGAAGTCATAAACAATTATAAATTGGGTTACTTGAGAAATAGAAATTTTGTAGAAGAGTTCATCATATAATTCTTAGTGTTAAAATCTTCACCAAAGTGCAGTAGGACCGATGACCCATTAATTAAGTTGAATTAAGGGCTTAGGATCTATAAATAAAGCTTACATGCATTATTCTCTTATTGTATATCACAGGAACACCACTTGTCATTTTACCAGAGACATATGCTGGAGCATTGTCAGTTTTAATTTATGCAGGTATACCCATGATGGCATAACTTCTAGCAAATGTGTGAATCAGCTTTTTCAGAACCCAAAGTAGTTGCCCATTGAAATCCTGAATAAGTATCAGTGATATGGTGTACATACTTTAATTTTCCAAATTCTGCAAAGTGACACACATCCATCTGCCAGATTTCATTCCTCTGAGTACCTTTTGGGTTACATCCTGCTGGTAATGGAGTCTGAGTAAAAAGAATAAGTAGGACATTTCCTTAAAATTTCCTTGGCTTGTTGCCAGGTTATGGAAAAATCCTTTTTTAAACATTTACTATTGACATGATTTTTTTAAATGAAATTCTGAGGCCTCCAGCACATTTCCTATCAATAATTTATGAGTCTCACCATTGCCTTGTGCTAGAGGGCCTGGCAGACCTGTATGGATTCTGACTGAGTTATATATAAGGGATGCTTCCTATTCCTGATTATATCTTATAACTGAATAAATAGTGAAGTTAATTCTGACTCATCAGGGATAAATTCTGCAGTCTCAATATTTAATACCATTCTTTCAGCATACTTAGAGTCAGTAACTATGTTGAGAGGTTCTGAAAAATCCATTAATACCAACAGAATAGCATAAAATTCCAATTTTTGAACCAAATTATAAGGACTTTGAACCTTACTTAAATTTTCTGATTTGTAACCTGCCTTTCCTTGTTTGTTGGCATCTGTATAAAATGTACAAGCTCCAGATGTGGGTGCTTCCCATACAATGTGAGGCAAAATCTAATCAGCTCTCTTTATAAGTTCAATTCTATTGCTTTTGGAATAGTTGCTGTTAATCTGTCCCAAAAAATTACTGCAAGCTCTTTGCCAAGGTTCACTTTCTGCCCATAATTTGTCAATGTTCTCCTTAGTAAAAGGTATGACAATTTCTGCTGGGTCTATTTCTGCTAATTGATGAAATCTCAATTTTTTTTTAAATCAAGTCAGAGATCTTTTCCACATAAGTTTTTAATTTTTTACTCTGTTTATTGGTAGAAATAGTCATTCCAATATAATATCTTCCCTCTGCATTAAAATTACTGTAGGAGAATGCTTAGAGGGTAAAATAACCAAAACATAATCAAGCTTTGGATCCACATGATGCACATATCTTTCCTACCAAGGACAATTCTTGCTCAGCTTCAGATGATAATTCTCTTGGACTATTTAAGTCCTTGTCACCTTCTAAGGTTTTGAACAAATTACTCGGTTCATCATTTTTTACCCCAACAAGGGTGCTGACCTTGCTTTTAACAGCCTGATTATTCTTTTGCATGCTGCATTCATGTTTTCAAAAGCCAAAGATTCAATTATGATCTGTCTAGCTTCTGAATTTGGTATCATTCTATTTACTGCTCAAGACAGCCTTTGTAAGAAATCCATAAAGGATTCTGTGGGGCCCTATATAACTTTTGTCAATGATTCAATCTTTTTTTCCTGCTTTCTCAATTCTGTCCCATGCATTCATGGCTGACACATGGAATATAATTAAGGTTTGGTTATCATATAAACATTGTCTTTGTATATCAGAGTATTTGACTTCTCCAAGAAGCTGATCCTCGAAAATTTCCACACCTCTAGTTCTACATTGATATTCTGCTGCCTTAGCCTCCTCAAGCCAGGTTTGGCACTGTAATTGTGTTCTAGACTCCAGGACACCTGTTACAAATTCTTTCCAGTCCTGAGGACTAATCCTATTACAAGTTGACCACAAATTTAACATTTGCTTTATGAATGGAGAATGCATGCCACATGATACTATAGCTTCCTTAAATCTCCTTAAATCTAACATTTCCACTGGAGTTCAATTAGCTTGTACATGCCCTTGCACAGGTAGTCCCTGTAGGCTACCAGATAAATTATGTTTGATTGTTTGAAAACAGGCTGTCTCTCTGTAACCACATAATTCAATCCTGAATTAATTTCACCTTTAAATTCTTCTGTCTGGGTCTGAATTTCTCTGTAATTCATTTTAACTGGTTTTTCTAAAGCTTTTATCTTAGCACTTAAATTGACCAACTTTTAAAATACTAAAATAAGGGAAATTAAACAAATAATATTCATAATTGATGTTATAAACATCCCATCAACATTAATTATCCTCTCATTTAATTGTTTCATTTTTAGACTGCCTCATGTGTTATCAAACAAAGACCAATTTCCCTCCATTGTAAAAATATTTCCTTTTTTTAATATGGGAAACATTTTCTCTTTTAACTAGTTTCTCCCTGTAAGATATCTGATATCTTAATTGACTTACCAAGTCTGCCTAGAACAGTAGAAGTCTGAGGGAATTTCAAAGCTCTGGCCTGACCGTACCTGGCCTGAGCAAGAGGTCTGTAAACCCACAAGCAGTCAGGCCACTTGCAACTCAGCCCCTTGCAGCTTCTGCCACGTGAGTTGGAGATCTGGCCACAAGCAGCTCCAGCTGTGTGTAGCTGGATTGCTTGTACCTCCGGCCAAGCCAGGGGGCCTGTAACCCCTGGCTTGTAAGGCCACCAATGGTTGTTTAATGAATTCTTGCTATGTGGGTGCCAATTGTAGATGAATTTCTAAATGATCTTATTAAATAAATAAAAAACACAGAGCCAAATATAGGGGTGAAAGCCTTAGAGATCAGGGAAATAGTGATAGCCACCAGCCTTATCTCTCCAGCTCTGCAGCTGCCAAAAGGTGAGTTACTTCCTGTGTACATGTGCCTCTAGTGCCTTGCTGTTCTGCCCTCTCATTGACTCTTAGCCCAGCTACCTCACTTCCTTCTCACTACCTGTCTATACAGACCTCCAGGTCTCTATGGTTGGTACTGGGATTAAAGGTATGTGTCATGCTTGGATCTGTTCCCTAGTGTGACCTTGAACACACAGAGACTGCCTGCCAGGTGATCGGATTAAAGGAGTGTGCTACCACTGCCTGACTTTTGTGTTTACTTAATGGCTTGCTATTACCCCTGACCTCCAGGCAAAACAAAATATCACCACATTTCAGCACAAATAAAATATCACCACATGCTGACATTTTAAGTTGATTATACCTGCAAAGACTTTCTTTCTACAAGGTCATATTCATAGGAATCAGGTTTAGATCTCAAAGATATCTCTGTTGGGTACACAACTCAAGGCAGAAACAAAAATGGATAAAGGGGAGTTGATGAGAAGAATTAAGTATGTACTTGTATTTTAATTAAAAATTATAAAACACAAAGATCAGAGATTCCATAGCTAGTGAGAAAAAGAGGATGTTCCATTTACTATCTTCTTGATTCCAGAATGGTTACAGAACAACAGCATAGAAGTCCTCAAAACGCTCTTCCTCAGACTTACTGAGTTGGAATGTTAGGCTCCCTTAGCCATTTTCCAGCCTGCTTCCATTCCTTTGTGACATTCTGCTGACTTCAGAACTCTCCATTCCATAGATATCGCAGCTACCACAATTGGTAGAGACCCATCTAGGGGATCTCTGTCCTCCATTCTGGTTTTTCCAGGGTATCCCTAGTTGTGCCATCACTTCCTGCCTTAGCCCATCCTCCCAGACCACCTCCATCTCCATTAGTACTATCTGCAGTCCTTGCCCACCTACCATATCCCTAGTAATACTTCTATTGCCCTTGGTAGAGGCAGACCCCAAACTGTACTTAAGATAACTCCAGAATCAGTCCCATCCCTACCTGCTCACTTATCAGCCATCCCACTCACAGTACTGGTGTTGGATTATCTGGAATCTGAACACAGACTTCCAGCTAGAATTCCAGAACTGGGACAAGTCATGTCTGAACTCAGAAACCCAGAATATCCCATAGATTGAAAACCAAGCATCATTCTGCTGGTCCACAGACAGGTATTGCAGTAACCAAGGAACAAACACCCACCTAACAAGGACAGAGGCCTCAACTCTTCACAAGAAACTATAGGCAACTCAAGAATGTTTGAGACTGGGAGAAATAGTTTCCACTTGAATATGGTGATTCCTTGCTTATATTTAGGTGCAAAAATAGTTTCTTTTCTTTCTTCTAGGATACAGGACTTTGGAATAAATTCCAAGTTCATTCCAAATAAATTGGAAGAGCCCACTAATTACAATAGGAAATGATCAGCCCTGAAAACATATATATGACTAACTATATAGCCTGAGCCAGTTTTATTTAGGAATATATACACACACACACACACACACACACACACACACACACACACACACACACACACATATATAAAACAAAAACTGATGAAAAAAGGGGACATGAATTTGAAAGAGGAAGGAAGTGTACATGGGAGAGTTTAGAGAGAGGAAAGTGAAGGAAAATTTTGCAATTATATTGTAACCTCCAAAAACATAAAGGAAATAATAATAAAAACCAGACGATATCTAAATAAACAAAATATCTTAACTTTAGATATCTAGAGTTATCTGTCATACGGGCCTCCTTGCTTAAGTATGTATTTTAAAACCCTGCCTCTCAGTGAAAAGGCTGTGGCAAAGCCAGCATCATACTCACTTGTCTCTTCAAAGCCCCTGTTGGGAAGTTAAGAAAGTTAGGCCCCCTGCCGAAGTTGAGAAAGGCGGTCTGCCGGAGACGCTTGAGCAGCAGCTCTAAACGCTCGAAGTCCAGAACATTTTTTATAGTACAATGGACACCACCAAGCCGATCAGCAAGACAGAGCTAGGGCTTGAGGGTCTGTCGTCTCTCCTGTCGTGTGGCTCTGGTCCAGCTGAGACTGCACGCAGTAGTGTGCTTTTGATGCCATACATCACTGTGGCCTCTGCCTGCCAGGGAAAAGCTAACTCAGATCCTCCTAACCAGCAGAGTCAGGTAGGATCACTTTCCCAGTGTTACTGTTTAGGAGGGCGCAGATAATTACCACTTCACTATACCCTCTGGAAAGGTTTGCTCAGGAGATACCTGGAGGGAAGTAGGACACGGCATAGCTGTGCGACAGTGCAACAGGAACCTCTTGTCCTGCCTCACGTTCACTATTTCTAATACAGTTACTTTCCAGAAAGCGTAGTTATGTTCTGGCCTTTAAAAGGTGAAATACAAATAAATTTCATAATTTATCCAACCAAAAAAAACCCTCTAGATATCTAGATCCCATTGTAAAAATACAAATATGAACAAGCATGACAATATGCCTCTTCCAGAAACCAACACCACTGTTACAAAAGGCCCTAAGAAATGTAATCTAACTGGAAACACAATACAAGAACTTCAAAATAGTAAGTATGAATATGTTTAAGAACCTTAAAGAGGACTTAATGAATAATGTGAACACACACACACACACAGCTGAATGAAAAAATTCAAGATATGAATATAAAATTTAACAAAGACATAGAACTCCTAAAGAAAAGCCAAACTGAAATGAAACTCAAAATGAAAAATTCAGGAAGTCAAACAAAAGACTCAGGTAAAAGCCTCACCAACAAATTTAATTAAGTGGAAGGGAAATTTTCAGGTCTTGAAGATAAGGTAGAAGAAATAGATAGCTCAAAGGAAATGTTAAATCTAAAAAAAAAAATCCAGTAACAAAACATCCAGAAAATCTGGGACACTATGGAAAAAACAAATATATGAATAATAGATCTAGAGGAAGGAGATGAAACCAATGTCAACAGAACAGAAAATATTTTTAACAAAATCATAGGAGAAAATTTCTCCAATCTAAAGATAGATATACCTATTAAGGTGTGAGGAACATTACAGGACACCAGATAGACAGGACCAGACACATAAAAATCAAACACTAAAGGTACAAAGAAATGCTATTGAAAGTTGTCGGAATGTTATTCAACATAATTCAAACACTCACATTTGATTTGAGAAGCATCATCACAGGGCTCATGATCTAGAGCCTCACTAGACAATGCTATCATCTACAGTCTAGGATATGCCTCATAATTTTTCTTGTTTATTTTGTAGTTTCAAAATGAAACTTAAAATAAAATCATGTCCTTTACCAGCAATAACAGCCTGATCAGATAAAACATGAAATTATATGGAGACAATTTACCAAAATAACAAATATTCCACTTAATACTTCATAACCAATAAAAACTCATAATGCTTCATGATAAGGGTCAATTATAGAGTTAAAAGCAGCTACTACTAAAGAGCAGAGATTTGTCCAAAGTGATGATTCATAATGTAGGGTCCTTCTATTGGGCTTCAGTAGCTTCATCGCATGTTCTCTTCACATTATCCAACTTAGAGTACTAAGCCAATGAGCAAGGCAGGAGCAGTAGTGACTGAGAGGGAGGTTTATGATGGCAAGGGTACCTACCATTCACCTCTGATCCATTGATGAGATTCCTGTCATATGCATGTCTTCCTGTGAGGAAGGACAATAAATGTAGTAGAGGTTTGTACTTAGGAAGACCAGGGAAATCATTTGTCATTTAACAAAACTACTCTGACTTACTACCTGTGTATGAGGCAGTAGACAGCATCTGACTAATATGGTCTTTGGTATTTTAGTTGACCATTTTCTAAAGGAAGTATAAGGAATTGCATACTTGAAAATCCAATCTGCCATAGATTCTTAACAACTAACTCAGTACTCTAGAAACCACTAAATAGAATAAAAGAGATAAAAACATCCATCAGTGCCTGCTTTTCCCATCATTTATTATTTCCTCTAATTAACATTTTAGTTGTCTAGATTGTGGGAAACACTAAGAATAGAAACAAATATAGGACAGATTCTGAACTCAGGCATATTCAAAGTCCATGAAAAGTATGAATCTCTAGTATCTTTAAATTTTATAATGGCTAGCTTTAAATTCTATAATGCACTCTAGAACAGTTAAATCAGAACCTCTGTGAAGGGAGGGGCAGAGAGAGTGAGGGAGGGAGAGAAAGAACACATTGGTAATTTAAAAATGCCTCCAAAGTTTAAGGTCCACATAATATTGAGAAATTATATTTGGATCTTACAGTCAACTGTCTCACAGATTTTTGCCTGTGAGGTATGAATGTGGCTGAAAAAAATCTATAAAATCATGTTTACAGATTTTACTTTAAGTCTTGGAGAAAGAACCCCAGAGACCTTGTTTAAGGTGCTATAGTCCATTGTTAGAACCATGTTCTTTTTTATAACCATGTTCTTGTGTAACATTTTCATTGCCTCTCCTACTTGTATGCACAGCTGTTGAGAAATTACAAGCAATCTGCAGCAAATATCTGTAGATTCATACCACCAAATTCAACCACCTACGAGCTACACAGTATGCTGTGTAGTACTTGATCACAACACATAGTTTCCAGAAGACAACAATTCAGTGCATGGGTGTGAAAGGACTGACTGAGTGAAGGTTAGGGAAGCTTCTGTTATGACTTAAAAATGAGAAAATAGGGAAACTACTATAAAAGATCCCAGTGTCCACTGATGACCAAGTGAGTGATTTGCAGGAAGAGTTGGAAATTTGTGTGCCCTAATACACAAGAGAGCCACATATCTATTTACTTGGTTTAACTCTCCAATTCCAAATGTAAAATAAATGTTCTTCACTGATAGATTATTTCTCAGTAATTGTGAGGGACAACATACTCAGAATTATATCTATGTGATATAGCAGAAATCATAATGGAGAAGAAATATTACTGATATGCTGACAGATACTATACTGACAACTATTTTCCCTCCTGCTATTATTGACCAGAGCCTACAAATGAATAATCTATTCTACTAACTCATCCAGTTTCTTCACTGGCACAAAAAATAAATCTTCATTAATTCTCTCATCTCTCCCCTTTGAGTAAATTATCCCCCTCTAGAACCTCCTAAACAACCCAGGTTATTGCCAAGGGTATTGGTTGATCTTCACAAACTGATGGTAAGACCTTAAAGGTCTTACCTTATTGCTGAATTTACTGAGCATAGAGAAGTTGAGCTAGTGCCTAGACCCCTATGGTACAAGAATGTACTTTGTAAGCTACCAAAGTAAAAAATTAAACACCAATCAGCTACAAACTCTTCAGTCTATAATGGTGACCTGCCTGCAAGATATGCCAGCATCAATAGAGGCCAAAATCTTGAAACTAACCAATATCTGATTTGATTTAAAGCCCATTTCTTGAGATGTAACTGATACCTGATACTGCTCAGGTGACCAAGAACCTGAGACTAGGTAGTTCAGGGGACAAGGAGAAAACCAAATAATACTGTTCTGCTTAAAGAACATAGCAATACAAAGCAATAAAGTGACTCCTCATGACATTCTTCTATAGTCATTGATCAGTGGATTGCTCAGCCATCATCAGAGAGGCTTCCTACTGCAATAGATGGGAACTAACACAAAGACCCACTGGACAATGTGCAGAGACTGAAAGATGAATGAAATACCCAGTCATAAACAAGATGTCTCCATTAAATCTTCTCTTACCCCAGGCATCAGAGATCAGAGATCTCTGCAGAAGAGGAGGCAGAAAAATTCTAAGAGCCAGAGGGCATGGAGGACACCAAGGAAACGAGACTTTCTAAAGACAGCAGGACTGATACACATATGAATTCACAGAGACTGTGTCAACATGCACAGGGCCTTCGCTGGTCTAGGACAGGTGGGGTTCCAGTGCTGAAGGGAGAAATGGACACAAGCCCCCTTTACTAACTCAAAAGCAATTGATAATTGTTCACAAAGGAAAAATTAGTTTTCTCTAATGGAGTCTCAATGGTTATATAAACCAATTTATATACCAAAAAATTTAAGGGCAGGCCCCATGTTCAGCCATATATGACCAACACAAAACAAACTCAATGGCTTTTTGGAGATTTTATTTATTTGTTTATTTAGTCTTTTAATGCTTTGTTTGAACTTTTGTTTTTTACCCTATGGGTCTTTTGTTTATATATCATGGTTTTCAATTTTGTAACTTTTTAAGATTTCTGTGTGTGCGAAAGTGTGTGTGTGTGTGTGTGTGTGTGTGTGTGTATGTGTGTGTGTGTGTGTGTGTGTGTATGTCTGCCTCTGCATATATTTCTTCTGTTTTTTTTTGTTTTTTTGTTTGTGTGTGTGTTTGTGTTGTCCTATTCTGGTCTGCTTGGTTGTTTTTTTTATCTTATTTTGCTTAATTTTAATATTTTTAGATGCCTATTTGTTTTCTAAGGAGAAAGGAAGGATGTGGATTTAGATGAAAGGAGATTGGGGGATTTTGGGGCAGTTGGGGGACAGAAACCATAATTAGAATATACTGTAAAACCATCTATTTTCAGTTAAAAAATAGAAAATATTATTTCCCTCTATTGAGTCATCCTTTGATTATAGCAATTCTTGTGGTATTCATATCTATATTTTTCCAATTAAACAAATCATATATTAGCTATATTGTTAATTTGTTGGTTTCAACTTTGTTTCTCTTATTTTGAAATTATATCAATTATGTACATAATTTTCATTGCTGCATCTTTGTAATAAATTGGTATTTTATTATGAAATGTCTCATCTCAGGAGATACATAATTTGCCTTGCATTTTAAATAGTGAGAAATGAACACAGTATTATCATGGCCACCTCTTGTATTAATACATGTTCTATCTTGTTATTTTCAATTTGTATATCTTATAAAGTTAAGTTTTACCTACACTACATATCTGTAAGTATCCCTTCTTTTACTAGTTACACTATTTCTCTCTTAAATAGGAGTTAGAATATAAATTGATTCAGATTTAATATGTTACTGCTATTTAAGTTTTAAGTTTTTCATTTTGACTTTTGGCTTTATTTATCTCACTTGGTCATGTTCCAGCTCTTCTCCCTTTTCTTTTAAGCCAATCACATATTTTTAACATAGTGTATTTTCTTTTGTTGTCTTTTATCTAACATCCTTTCTATTATTTTTTTGTGTTTTTTAAAAGAAATAACATGATTTTTTCAATCAGTCAAGTCCATCTTCAACTAATAAGTTTTCTTATAAACATTTTGAATTCTTATGGTAGATTTAGTCTATTTATACTTTTTTTCAAATTTTTAATTCAATAACTGTCATGAGCCCTATAGTTGTTTTGTTGTTAACAGTGTATAGTTTTGTGAAATTTAAAACTATATACATACTTAGTAATAATATTTTATATTGACCTAAATATTTCCTTTGCTAGGGTTCTTTATTTGTTTTCTGTTCATGCCTTATGTGGTGCTATTAACCTTCAGCTTGAAGACCATTTTGTATCGTATATTGTACCATCTGCTGTAGAAATACTGGTTCAACTTGTCTGAGAATGTGTACTGACCTCATGTATGAAGAGTTGTTCATTGCATAGAAGAATTTAGTATGACTTTATCTCCCATTATAGCAAAGGCTAAAACTGTGCCACTGTTTGCTTCTTGAGTCAACTGTCATTTATATCACTTTGGTTAATGAGACTTACTTCATTTGTTTTTATTTCATGATATAGACTTTTATAAATGGCCTGGATTGTCAAGAGACTTCGTTTTTTGTCTTTGTCTTAAAACCTGAGATTTATTCTTAAAATTTCTTTTACAATATCCAAAGGTATAAATTTGCAAAGATTTCTGTAAAGTGGTATTATAATAGATATCTTAGGCTGTATAGAAACATGCAGTCTCTTTCGCATATTCTACCTTTATTTTTAAACTGAAAACACAATTTATTTACTTAGAAATAATAAATGTAAACTCAAAAATAATAACATTAGTTCTACTCTCATACATGAGACCTTCACTGGAGTTCCTTTCCTATGTGACTAGCTAAGCATGAGCTGAACTAGACAACAAAAGACATGTTAAAGCAGATAGGGAAAGACCATGAGGCTTCAACCATACACAAAAACACTATAGGCAACTACAGGAACACTGAGAATAGGACAAACGGTCTTCTCTAGGGAAGATTACACTAACTGGTTACCTAATACCAAATGGCCACTTCTGAAAACATAATAAAAGTAACATTACACAGACCAAGCAGGCTATATTTAGGAATATATATGTACATACATATATGCATGTCATGACAATTAATGAAAAAGGAGGCCATGAATTTGAAAGAGAGCAAGGAGAACTATATGGGGTGGTTTGTAAAAATCAAAAGGAAGAGGGAAATGTTGTAATTATATTATAATCTCAAAAATTAAGAGTAACAAAAATTTTCAAATTAAAAATAGTCACATAAAAAGTATAATTATATTTAGCATTTTGGAGTTTACTTTTTGTTATAATAAAACACCAACCAGGTGTTTTAAATAGGCACAGTAACACCGTTTCACAGAGTTAAACAAATGAAACATAAAAGAATGCAATGCATCTTTTCATCATTAAACAAATATTCCACAGCATAAGCAAATGTAACACATTTTATAATAATATTCCACAACAGGTTGGTGATGAGATTTTTTTTTTTGCAGGTTATAGCACTTGATGACAAACTTGTTGACCTGAGTTCAGTCCCAGTGTCATACATGATAGAAGGAGAGAACTAATTCCTCCAAGTTACCCTCTGACATCTACATGCATGCCATGGTACATTCATATGTATGCTCACACTTACACGTAATAAGTAAATAAATGTAATTATATTTAAAAATAAAAATAATAAGAGATAAAAATGAATATATATATATATATATATATGTTTAGCTTGTAGCCACACATAAAGATGTTTTCAGAGAAATTACAAGGAAAGCATATCCTTAAGAAATAAGAAATGAGTCCACCTCAGAGCAATGAACTAAACCCAAAGTAAGTAAGTAAACATGAGCCAATAATGAAGAGGGCATGAGATAAAGTATTGCTATACATTGGCTACATTATTTTCTCCTATCAATTTTTCAAAAAGTTGCTACTGGGGAGTCAAAACTTTAGGAGATGATACCGAATGGAAGAAAGTCAGACCATTGATGTTGAGACCTTCAGACCTACCTTGTTTCATCCTCTCTCTTTGCTTGCTCTTTCCTGGCAGTCATGAGGCCAGCAGCTTACTATCTACCATGTGATCACTCGTGATCTACTTTTCCACAGGTCACAATGCAAAGGTGCCAAATGACCATGGACAGAAACGTCCTTATGAGTTACTTATTGCATTTGCCATAGTAATAGAAGTCCAAATAACATAAGTATAATGCAAAGTATTAAAAATATAAATTTCAATTATACACCAAAATTACACTTTATATTTTACAGAATCTAATCAAATTGTTCTATGATAAGTTGAAAACATAATCCTTGGAGAAACCCTGGAAATCATAGGGTAGCATTTCTAAAACATTCACGCAAAAATTAAAAACGGATTGAAAAAAAATTGTAAAATAAAAAGATTTAAGACAGCAGAATAGCATGATAAAAGTAGTTTATAAATGAAATATTAAAAATATAATTCAATAACACATAAAGAATATAAGATATTACAAACAAATGGGTTTCTTTTCAGTTGTGGAATTTTTATTGAACATTGGAAAACCAATCAGTATATTGCACTGTTTTAAAAACAGGAAGCCGAATAATGCCTTCAATGCAACAGAAAAGCATGTGACAATTTACAATGTTTACTCATAATAAAATCTGTCAGCAAACAATGGGAAGGAGATTTTGCTACTCCAATAAAGAGTTATTATAAACTATGGTTAGCATCCTATTTTATGGGGGGAAATTGACTGCTTTCCTAGAAAATGTAGAAAAAAATTAAGTTTCCCACTTTGATTTCTTTTTTTCAGCATTGTTACAATAGTTATAATTACTGAAATAAAATAAATAAAAACTAAAATCTAACTTGGGCATCGTAGTACATGTGTTTAATCGCAGCACTTGAGAGGCAGAGACAGGTGGATCTCTGTGAGTACAGGGCAGCCTCGTCTACATAATGAATTACAGGACAGCCAGAGTTACATAGTGAGACCCTGTATCAAAAACAAAAAACAAAACAAAAATAAAAAACAAAACAAAACAAAATCATAACCTAAAATCTATAAAAAAAAACATAGAAGAAGTAAAACTCTATTCATATACATCATGATTACTTATTTGGAAAGTCTTTTAAAAAATCTATTATTACTATATAAATAAAAATTCAGGAAGGCCAGTTGATACAAGGTTTAGGCGCAAAATTAAATTATATCCCTTTATTTCACTATCAACAATTAGAAAATAAAATTTAAATAGTACTAGTTACAAGGGCACAAAAGCACAAAATATTTAGATATAAATTTAAGATATATACATTACAGTTGGTAGATTATGGTCCTTTGGTCGTGTATTAGCTGTATGGATATCACTTGGAAAATGATTAATAATTCAGTTTCTTGGGCTGGACCCTATAGAAAATGAATCTAAAAATCTATGTTTGGTGTGGAGTAATCTGCTTTAGTAAGCTCTGCAGATGAAGAAGGTGTTCACCGAAACTGGAAAGCCAGTGCTCTGAAGGATTACATAATTTAACATTTATTATACTCTCAGATTCTACTTCAGAGTAAGAATTTGAAGTGTTGTTTCCCAAACACATAGAATCACAGAAACCCTTTAAATCATAATTTATTATTAAGCCTTCAGTTCTGTGAACTATGCCTTAGGAAACAGACTCGAGTGCATACAATTTGAGGTGGGTTGCATTTCAGATTCATACCTAAAGCAATTTCCTTTCTGTTAGACCATAAGAATCATACAACTGAAAAAAAAAGAACATGAAAAAACTTTTTTATTTCAAAAGTAAATACATATGTATCAAATAGACGAGTTAATTCATGAAAAAACTAAAATTGAAATCTGGATTCTTGAAAATGTGAACCTTGTGGCTAAAAAAAATAATTAAAAATCCTCAAATATGCAACATCTACTTGCTTGTCTCTTTTCATTATATTGGTCATTTTGTACAATGCTTGGAAATATGATAATAATCAAGATCAATAAGATTTTTAAATTAAAAGAGCTTGAATAAAATAGCTTAAACTCCAGAGGATTCAAAGATTTATTTTTTCTAATGATTTCAAGGAAGCACACAGCTGCATCACATTCATGACTGTTTCACTGGACATGTAGAACATGAAAAGGGTGACTGTCACTGTATCTCTCATCAGGTTTCCATGCCTATGAGAATCAATATGCTAGCATTTGCCAGTGTTTTAAATAAGATGATTTCTCCATATGTGCTCTAAATGGCATTCAGGAGGCTCTTAACATTGATTTTGATTGCTTTGTCAAATAAAATTCACTTAATTAAAGTGGAAACTCATTAAGCCTCTATTGTAAATTAAAACTAATGTGTGTTCTTCTAAGATGCTGATGCCTATTTGTTCATATTTCATGGATTCTTAAAATTTACAGTTCCAGTTCTGTATAAAACTGGCCACACCAGCAGACTAATTGGAGTTAAATGAAAAGAATAATTTATGTGAGAAATGGGTTGAAACTTTAGTTACCTATTCAATAAGAAAAAAATGAAAACAATTCATTTCATAATTCCAGTAGATGAACTGGCATTGGATCATTACCACCATCATCATCATTAATACCACTACTACCACTGTCAGTATCAACATTATCATCATCACAATCATTATCACCACCATTGTTGTGGGTGTCAACAGCACAGGAGCATTGCAATCCATATTTGCTGGGACCTTAGGATGCACCCCCCGAAGCTCACTAAATTAAATGAATTAATTTAGGGTGAGTACCCTGTCTGGGCACTTATGTATCACACATATATTTCACCCATGTTAAGCAATGTATTACATAGCATTTTTTTTTGAAAAATACAAATAATTATGAATAAGGTAGCTAAATAAAAATCAGCATGTTTGCAATGAAATGCCATTTTGAAGGTAGAATGTATGTTTATATGACTAAATTTTTTTGAATTTTTTTACTTAACCCCTAACATTCAAATATCCTTCATGTTGCAAAGTACTTTAAAGAAACAGAAAATGCAAAATAGGTAGTATTTCCAATCATCACACACCTTGCACATGGGAAGATGTGGGTTCAATGCCCAGGACTCAATTAAAGGAAAATTACTAAAATGTATCTCAACTTCTCATACTTTTGTGAAGGAAAAAAACATTTAAACATTAAGTCATTCAACCAAATGGGCTTTTAGAAGTCATTGCTTTTAGTACATAGGTAGTACATTAGTTGTAGCAGGACACACTTGTGTGAGACAGGTACTTGGTTACACTAAAGTCCTGCATTCTGCTCTCAGTGTTATAATTTTTCCGAAGCCTCTATATAACTTGTACCTGAATTGATCACATTACTAGAGTCATGCAATTGAATTAGATAATTTCTAGTAGCCCATTGCAATAAAAATCATATAACTTTTGTTTCATTGCCATCCAAAGTATTTTCTTTAATCTCTTTGGGATATTATGTCTTTATTAAGCCAACAAATCTTAAAGTTGTTCTTTCATACTGCTGTAGTTCTTACATCCAAGTCATCTGAATGAGGAGACTCCATGTTTGTAAGATAAGATTCCAGTTAACATGCTGAATGTAAGTCATTGATAGGACTTATACCCTAGACATTCTTAAGTGTCAAAGGTAGAATCTTTAGCAAGACAGAAAATGTGGAAAGAATAGATTTCAGATGATGGTTGTGGTGGTTTAAATGAGAATGACCCCTATAGTCTCATATATTTGAATGATTGGTTCTCAATTGGTGTATTGTTGGAAAAGAATTAGGAGGTATGGTCTTGTTGGAGTAGGTGTGTCCTTGGTGGAGAAGGTGTGTCACTGGAGATGGACTTTGAGGTTTCAAAAATCCAGCCAGGCCTAGTCTCACTGTTTCTGCCTGCTGCCTGAGGATAAGGATGAAAAGCTCTCAGCTACTGCTCTAGTGTCATTCTTATATGCATCATGCCATGATGATAATGGACTAATACTCTGGAGCTATAATCAATCAAATGTTTTATTTTTATAAGGGTTGCCTTAATCATGGTGTTGCTTCAAGCAATAGAATAGTAACTAAGACAATGGCATTATCGTGGAAAATACTTTAGACTGGTTCAAGATATTTCCTTATTCTTTTTACTTAATACATCTTTTTTTTAAATGTGGCTAAAAATCTTGAGTCAGGTTGGGAAAGTAATTAAGATGTATTTGACAACCAAATGTTAAGCCAATGCATAATAACATCGTTTTATATAAAATTGTCAAAAATTAATATTTACATTATTTAAAAATATTATATGCACTCTCTCACATACTTAGTAGAGTACCTGCCATTGTAACATCATATAGAGGAAGGTTCCTGGAATAAAGGAGTGGATTTCTAATGAATGCTGCTCACTTATACATATAATCAAATATAAGCTGTCATAACTGAGGTTGATATATTGTGCACTATAGTGATATTTTATTTGTACTGAAATGTGATTTGTATGTTAATAAATAATGTTGCCTGGGGGTCAGAGCTATTAGCAAGTCATCACAGAAGCTAGGCAGTGGTGGTGCACCCCTTTAATCCCAGCACTTGGTAGGCAGAACTAGGTAGATCTCTGTGTGTTCAAGGATACAGCTAGCATGGAGACATTCACCTTTAATTTCAATACCAACCATAGAAGACCTAGAGGTCTGTACAGACAGGCAGTGACGAGGTGGTCATGTAGTTGGGTTTACAACCAATGAGAAGGCAGAACAGAAAATCTTTATAAAGACAGACACACAGGAAGTAGGTCTCTTTTAGAGAGGTAGGAACACTGATAGTGAAGGGTAAGGTTTTTAGCTCTTAGCTATTGCTCTGACCTCTTGGCTTTTATCTCTGTATTGGCTCTGTGTTTCTTATTTAATAAGACAGTTGGTTACTTCTACATTTGGCACCCAAGGTAAAAAGAATCCATTAAAACTGCTTGGCTTGGCTTGGCGGCAGGTCCGGTTTCCCGCCTGGGCGGCTTGGCTCCCTAGCTCGGGCCCAGGTCCGCTTGGTCTCAGGGTGGACTGACCACAGGCCCAAGGGGTTACACGCAGCTGAGGCTACATGCTTAAAGCTGGCTCTACAAACAACTCAGGCCTGCCCTGCCAAACAGGGCCCCTGCCTGTAAAGCCAACACACGTGGTTGGAGCTTAAGGAAGCCAGAACCCAGCCTTGACTCCGCTCAAGCAGGTACACATGGCTGGATTTAAGCTTTTAGCCATAACTTGTGGCTATGCTTTCTTGCGTTCTCTCTCTCTCTCTCTCTCTCTCTCTCTCTCTCTCTCTCTCTCTCTCTCTCTCTCTTTGGATTCACACCTCAGACACTAGGTGGTTGTTTTGAAATTCTCTCAGATTTCTACTGTTCTATGCAGACTTAAGTCAATTAAGATATCAGATATTTTAAAGGAAACTATTTAAAAGAGAATTTTTCCACATTAAAAAAATGGGTTTTATGTGTACATTGGAAGAAAATTGGCCTTTGTTTGAAATTTTAGGCAGTCTGACAATGTAACAACTATATGAGAAGATTAATATTGATTTTATGCACTTTATTACTTTTCTTATCCTCATTTTACTATTTAAAAAGATAGTCAATTTAAGTGCCAGGATAAAAGTTTTAGAAAAACCTGTTAAACCTGTTAAAATGTATTATAGAGAAATTCAAATTCAGACAGAAGAAAGTAACAGTGAAGTTGTTTCAAGATTGGATCATAAGGTTACAGAAAGAAAGCCTGTTTTCACACAGTCACCCTTAATTTATCTGGTAACCGTATAACAGTTGCCTAATCAAATAACTACAAAAAATATTTGGGCTCCAATTGAAATGTTAGATTTATGAAGGTTTAAGGAGGCAATAGTATCTTATGACATACATTCCCCATATGTAAAGCAAATGTTAAACTTCTGGTCAATATATAATAGGATTGTACCACAGGACTGGTGGAAGCTGGCACAGGCTGTTCTGGAACCCAGACAAAGGCTCCCATGGCAAATGTGGTTCAAAGAGGAGGCTAAAAACATAGAAAAACAATGGAGGGATAATGGAATACAAGTCTTCCAGGATTGACTTATTGGAGGCCAATAAGCTTCAGTACAAACACAATGTTTATATGATGTCCAAACCCTAATTCTATGTCGAAAGGCAAACTTGAATGCATGGGACAGAGTTGAGGGACCAGGAAAAAAACTGAGTCATTTACAAAGGTTATACAGGGCCCAAAAGAATCCTTCACAGATTTCTTACAAAGATTGACTTCAGCAGTAAGAGAATGGTCCCAGATTCAGAAGCTAGTCAGATAATAATTGAATCTTTGGCCTTTGAGAACATGAATGCAGCATGCAAGAGAATAATCAGGCTATTAAAGGCAAGATCTGTACCCATAGAAAATTGGACTAGAGACACAGGAAATGTCGTGGCTCATGACCATGATAATATGTGGGTAGGAGAAGCAATTTCAAAAGGTTTGAGAAATATTAGATGTTTTGGATGTGGAAAGCAGGGACATTTGAAAAGGGTCTGTAAACAGGTCATGCCTAGAAACAATGTTTCTTCAAGGAACACTGGTAACAGAATGCCCCTTCCTTCTGGAGTATGCAGAAGGTGTGGTAAGGGAAAACACTGGATCAATGAATGTAGATCAACAAGGGACAGGCAAGGTAATCCTTTGCCTTGGTCAACTGTTAGGAAATGGGACATTATCTCAAGTGAAACAGAGTGCAAGATGACTCAAAGGTATAGGCCCAGAAGGACAGAGAGGAAAATTAAAACCATATGTGGCTAACATAGCTATGATCCTGTGGGGTCGAGACCTGTTGCAACAATGGAATACTCAGATTAACATCCCTCCAACCTCAGAAATGAATCATAAACTAGTACATGTTTCTGAGAGAAATATTAGAAGATATTATTCTAATGAGTGGTCACCAGCCATCCATATTATACAAGAAAGGGGCACAACCTGATGATCTCCCAAAGACACCAACAGCTCTACCTTTAAAATGGTTAACAGACAAGCCTGTATGGGTTCAGCAATGGCCTTTAACAGCTGAAAAACTCCAGGCTTTATAAGAGCTGGAAGAAAAACAGTTAAATGCTCAGCATATTGAAGAATCAACCAGCCCTTGGAATTCTCCTGTATTTGTTATTAAAAAGAAATCTGGTAAATGGAGAATGGTAACAGACCTTAGAGCAATTAACTAAGTAACTCAGCCAATGGGCTCTCTACAACCTGGAATTCCTTTGCCTACTCTGTTACCAAAAGGATGGCCTCTCATAGTTATTGATTTAAAAGACTGTTTCTTTTCGATACCCTTACAAGAAAAAGACAGAGAAAGATTTGCTTTCACAGTGCCTACTTATAATAATTCTCAACTAGTTAAAAGATTTCAATGGAGGGTCCTCCCATAGGGAATGTTGAATAGGCCAACTCTGTGCCAATATTTTGTACAACAGCCATTGGAAGTGATACATAAAAAATTTCCTAAATCTATAGTTTATCATTATATGGATGATATTTTACTAGCTGACTCAAAAGCAGATACTTTAGAAAGACTGGAGAAGTAAAGAAAATTTTTCCTTGCTGAGGATTACAAATTGTTCCTGAAAATATACAAAGAGGAGATTCTATTAATTATTTAGGATATAAAATAGAGCTACAAAAAAATTAGACCCTAAAAGGTGCAAATTAGGAGAGATCGACTACAGATTCTTAATGACTTTCAAAGATTATTTGGAGACATTTCTCATCTATGAACTATTGTTGGGGTAAAAAATGATGAACTGAATAATTTTCTCAAAACCTTAGAAGGTGAAAAGGACTTAAATAGTCCAAGGGAATTATCACCTGAAGCTGAGAAAGAATTGGCCTTGGTAGAAAAGGAAAGTACATGAATGGCACGAGGATCCTATTGATCCAAAGCTGGATTGCATTTTGGTTATTTTACCTTCTAGGCATTCTCCTACAGGAATATTAATGCAGAGGGAAGATGTTATATTGGAATGGATATTTTTACCAAATAAAAAATTAAAAACTTATGTGCAAAAAAAATCTCTGACTTGATTTGGAAAGGAAAATTGAGACTTCGTCAATTAGCAGGAATAGACCCAACAGAAATTATCGTAACTTTAACTAAGGAGGACATTGAAAAATTATGGACAAAAGTGAACCTTGGCAAAGAGCTTGCAATAATTTTTTTGGGAGAAATTAACAGCAAAATTATCACAAAAGCGATAGAATTGATCTTATAAAGTGAGCTGATTGGATCTTGCCTCGAATTGTATGGGAAAACCCACATCTGGAGTTCGTACACTTTATACAGATGCCAACAAACAAGGAAAGGCAGGTTACAAATCAGAAAATTTAAGTAAAGTGGTTCAAAGTCCTTATAATTCAGTTCAAAAATCAGAATTGTATGCTCTTCTGTTGGTATTAATGGATTTTTCAGAACCTCTCAACATAGTAACTGACTCTCAATATGCTGAAAGAGTGGAGTTACATATTGAGACTGCAGAATTTATCCCTGATGCTTCAGAATTAACTTCACTATTTATTCAATTACAATCAGGAAAAGGAGTCATCCTTTATACATAACTCACATCAGATCCCATACTGGTCTGCCAGGCCCTCTAGCACAAGGCAATCATGAGATTGGTAAATTATTGATAGGAAATGTGCTGGAGGGCTCAGAATTTCATAAAAAAACATGTCAATAGTAAATGTTTAAAAAAGGATTTTTTCCATAACCTGGCAACAAGTCAAAGAAATAGTAAACAAATGTCCTACTTGTTCCTTCTACAATCAAACGCCATTACCAGCAAGATGTAACCCAAAGGGTACTCAGAGGAATGAAATCTGGCAGATGGATGTGTTTCACTTTGCAGAATTTGGAAAATTGAAATATGTGCACCATACCATCAATACTTTTTCAGGATTTTAATGGGCAATTGTTTTGAGTTCTGAAAAATCTGATTCTATAATCACTCATTTGGTAGAAGTTATGGCCATCATGGATATACCTGTACAAATCAAAACTGACAATGCTCCATCATATGTCAGGAATATGTGTTACGTTGGGGATGAGGTTTTTGCTTTTGTTTCTACAGGAGAAGATAAGCTGTGGGTACCATCAAAATTGACATCATATGTCTCTGTCAAAATGAAACATTTTTTTGCTTATAACAATATAAAGCATATTATAGGTATACCACATAATCCTACAGGTCAAGCAGTTATAGAAAGATCAAACAGAACTCTAAAGGATATGCTTAATAAACAGAAAGGGGTAACAAAACCCCCCAGAAATAGACTGCATAATGCTCTATTAACCTTGAATTTTCTCAATGCCAATGAGATAGGAACAACAGCTGCAGAGAGACATTGGATAATAGAAAAAAACTACAGAATTAAATCAGCCTATATACTTTAAGGATGTGCTGACCTCAGAATGGAAACCAGGATATGTGTTACATTGGGGAGGAGGTTTTGCTTTTGTTTCTACAGGAGAAGATAAGCTGTGGGTACCATCAAAATTGATAAAGATTCAATTTGAACAGGAGAGACCTCTTAATTAGAGTAGGTGATAATTCATCAACCCGTATGAACATCCAATTTAAACTAACTTATACCAGTAACACATGCCTTTTCATTTAATCAGATAATAACTTGCCAAAGAGGAACATCTCCAAAATTAGTCTTGGGGAAAGGTTTTTGTTTTTGTCTTTTAGGAGAATAAAGGCTAAGGAATCTGAAGAACACTGGACAAATGAGACAACTGAAGAAAAGGGACAAATCATCTGTCCCAGGAAACAGAGTGAAATGGCATATAAGTATATCATCTAAAAATTTTTATGTCTTCCTAAATGTTTGTTTCTGCTCTTCTCTAAAGTTCTAACACTTTTGGTCTTTCAATAGGCCCAGTTCAATTAAAATTTAAAGCTGACTTTGGAGTTGGAGAATGGTTCTCTCCTTCTTTAAACTCAAGCATGTTGTTAAAAGGAGAATGCAAACTCCTTGTATCATGCCAGAAGAAAAGAGCCATATTCTGCTATGGAAAAGGAGAAAAGCCAAATTAATTAAGGGACTATTCTATTACTAATCTCAACTCTTTGATTCTATTTTGATTCCTTAAACTTTTCTTAAAATATAAATTTTATATCAAAATTTACAATATTAATATGTATATATAGATATAGATATACATTTTAAACTTTGTTAAGATGTGGTCATATAGAGCTACTAACTAATTCTAGAAAAAGGCTTCAATTAGCTGCATATATGTCTTTGTGTTTGAGGCTCTTATCAGTTTTCTGCAGGAAATCATGGCTAGGCCTAACATCAACTGAAATCTCCAGGAAGAAGATGGGGTCCCACAACAACAATTGCATGTGGACAATAATGATATCTCTAAGCTGACAAACTTCATTTACAGATCAGCTTTAAACTACAAAGTGCTCAGAGCAATTTTTTTTTTTTGGTTTTTCGAGACAGGGTTTCTCTGTGTAGCTTTGTGCCTTTCCTGGAACTTACTTGGTAGCCCAGGCTGGCCTAGAACTCACAGAGATCCACCTGCCTCTGCCTCCCGAGTGCTGGGATTAAAGGCGTGTGCCACCACCACCCGGCTACTCAGAGCAATTTTAAGAGGACTAGCTGAGATGATCCAGTCTCAAAGACTACTTGAATGAGGACTTGAGATAAACCCTGAACTTTGACATTATACACAGACTGAATAAGGAAGGATATAGTTGCCTTTCCTAGAATTTGACAATTAACCTAACATTTTTCTTTTCAGGATAAAGATACCTTTGCCCATATCCAGCAGGAAGCAATTTTAAGAATACGACTCCCACATTCCCAAAGAGGTGGTCTAGGGCAGGTGGTTTTTTGGTCTTTCAATGGGTTTTGGGTCTGGGATAATTTTCATTGTTTAGGGGGATTGGTTACAAGTTGTTGTCAAGGGTTAGGAAAAGGGTTAAGCAAAGGAGATTAAAGTTTCTTGTTTAAAAAAAAAGAGAAAAGACAATTACCAGTTTTAAATACTTTACATTGGGTTGGATTGTTTTATATTGTATAAAATTATATATATTGACATTGATATTGTTAGAAAATGCCATGCATATGTTTTTAAATTTGTTGAAGATATTGTACTTATACTGTTCATTTAACAATGTAATGCAAATTGCTGATTTGTGAATGTTATTATTACCAACTATTAGGATAAAAAGAAATGAAAGTTAGTAGTTAAACATTATAATAGATCTTGTAGTCATATTAGGTATGTTTTCAAGATTTAGCAGATATATTTTAGCTAGACAGGTCATCTTCAAACCCTTCAGAGATCTACAGAATATGGCATTTAAAATGTTTTAATAACTTAGAAAATTTTTCTTTTTGTTATGACTATGAGACATGTCAGCTCCTGGCAGTACCAATCTACTTCAGAGAAAATATGGGCACTGAAGAAACTGCATATGGAGTTAACTTTCATTGTGGCAAAAGTTAGCCACTGGACAATAAAGTATCCTTGAATCAACTGCTAATAAACAGGACAGACAGGACATGAAACAAAGGACTACTGATTCTTGCCAAAACAAGTGTGGTTATGGCTTTATCAAAAGGCATCTTCTGAGGCCAGGACCATATGGAACCATCCCTGAAGTGGCCTTTGCAATCCAGAAAAGGTACAGTGCCCTTTTCTTAGAAGGCAGCTGAACAGGAAGTGGGCTGATGGCTTCTGATGTGCATTGGAATGACAGCTGAAACAGTTATTCTTGAAGAGTAACTAAACTCACACCTCTCAATAGTAGACTGGCATTTAGTAGAAGGATATGGAGAAGAATGGGATGCTGAGATGAAGCCACACACATAGCCAAGAAGAATGGACAGCTGAATTAAAAAAAAAAAAAAGACAATTTCCAGAATTTAAAATTCTAAATCATGACATAACATTAGTGGAATTCAGGTGTTCCTGGTACATGGACTGTGCTCTCCCAATGTGAAGTTGAACTATTGACCTCGTGTATATTCTACTTCACAAATCAGTCTGTCAGATATGCTAAGCCTGTAGGCTGAACCTGATGCCCCAACACTGCAAGGAAACCTCAGGTGACTGTCCAGGCAGCTGGCTGTTTCTGTCAACTCACATTTTTTTTTTTGGAAATTGCTTGCATTTCCTGTTTTTATTTTTGTTAAGTCATATTATTTTTTTCTTGGGTCTCTGAGGGAGTTGAAGATTACTTAGTTATAGTTGAAGATTAATTAGGATAGAAAGTGAATTAGATACATTTTGGACTTACCAAAATAGGATAGATAATGGAATTATTTTCTATGAATTTCAAATACAAATGGACTAGATATTGCTTAGGTATTTATTATTCTAATATGTTTTATATAGTTATTGTACTTTTGTATATAGTTTTTCTTATGTTAATTATAATCTTTTTCCTTTTTTTCTTTTTATTAAAATAGAAAAGAGGAAGTATAATGATATTTTATTTGTACTGAAATGTGATTTGTATGTTAATAAATAATGTTGCCCGGGGGTCAGAGCTATTAGCAAGCCATCACAGAAGCTGGGCAGTGGTGGTGCACCCCTTTAATCCCAGCACTTGGTAGGCAGAGCTAGGTAGATCTCTGTGTGTTCAAGGATACAGCCAGCATGGAGACATTCACCTTTAATTTCAATACCAACCATAGAAGACCTAGAGGTCTGTATAGACAGGCAGTGACGAGGTGGTCATGTGGTTGGGTTTACAACCAATGAGAAGGCAGAACAGAAAGTCTTTATAAAGACAGACACACAGGAAGTAGGTCTCTTTTGGAGAAGTAGGACCACCATGATAGTGAAAGGTGAGGTTTTTAGCTCTTAGCTATTGCTCTGACCTCTTGGCTTTTATCTCTGTATTGGCTCTGTGTTTCTTATTTAATAAGATGGTTGGTTACTTCTACAGTGCATCCCAATAATCTTATCTTGGGGTCAGAGAACAGAACAGCCACTATATTAAACATAGGTTTAGGCAGTGGTGGCACACTCCTTTAATCCTAGCATTCCCAAAGGCAGAGATATGTCTGGATCTCTGTGAGTTCAAAGCCACACTGGAAAGGTCAGGCATGGTGACACACGCCTTTAATCCCAGGTAGTGATGGCAGGAAGCAGAAAGGTATATAAGGCATGAGGACCAGGAACTAGGTCTTATTAAGCTTTTAGCTTTTAGTAGCAGTTCAGCTGAGATCCATTAGGATGAGGACACAGAGGCTTTCAGTCTGAGGAAACAAGATCAACTGAGGAATTGGCGAGGTGAGGTTGCATGTGGCTTGTTATGTTTCTCTGATCTTTCAGTGTTCACCCCAATATCTGGCTCCCAGGTTTTTTATTAATAAGACAGTGTAAGATTCCTGTTACACAGAACTAGCAGTTTCTACTAAACAATAGCAATAATGTCTGAATCTATCACACAAAAGTACTAAGAGACTCTGACAAGCTCATGTGATTAAGATGTTATTGCTTTCCTGTACAACACACTTCACTTTGTATGTTAAGAGCAACTACAGCTCACAAAACCTTGTCTTGCAATCTTAACAATTAATTTTATACAAAAGATTCTAGACAGGTAACGTGTGCACTTTAGGAACTATTTTCCAGAAGGAAATCGGGTACAAAGGCTATACTCAGTTATCTATATCTAACAGCTTTGTAATTTTATGAGAATATTTTCTTCTTCATAGTAACTGAAATTCATTAATTCTTCTGGTCACTGTGATCACTTTTGTAGAAATCAGGTATAGGGATAAGAGCATAACAACATTGAATGATCAGTAAGTTACAGTTAGGACTGGAAAGTAGCTCAAATGACATGTTCCTAATGTGTTCATTGAGATTCTAAACATAGAAAAGTCTTTGCTTTTCATTCATTGGCAAAACATGGAGTTTTGAGATTCAGTAAATGAAAATTTAGGACACACAGTTAAATTTGAGCCCAGATTGATAAAGACTAATGTTCTAGTATAGATATACCTCATACGTTACATGAACATACTAAAACATTATTTTTCTTAAATTCACATCTGTCTCATATTATACCTGGTACCCCTAACACTGGTCTCTAATATAGCATGACTCCCATATTTGCACATTTAAATAGCCCCTAACCTTTACATCTAAACAGGACTGATGGCTTACTAGAATAAAAACAAATGAAATGAGTTGCAAACATAACACAGCATCTATCTGTTTCAGGCCCAAGCTTTAAAGAAACCTGGAAGCTTCTGCTTTCCCTGGGCTGAGTGGTGATTAATATTTATTATCAATATGACAGAACATAAAATCATCTAGGAGACCAGCTTCTGGGTGTGCCTGTAAGATATTTTATGGGTTGGGTTAATTGGGTTTAGATCTATTCTAACTGTAGGATATTTCCTACTTGTAGAAATAATGTAGGATTTGTTAGTTGCAGTCTCTGACTGTATGGAAAAAGTAAACAAGCTGAACACTAGCACTCATAGCTTTCTGCTTCCCTACCACAGATACCATATAACCGTTTGCCTCTGCTCCTTCTACCTGCTTTCTCTTCTATTATGGACATTTTTTTCTGGATGATTTGTCCTTTTTATTCAGATGTCTCATTTGTCCAGTGTTTTTCAGATTCCTTAGTCTTCATTCTCCTGAAAGATAAAAACAAAAACCTTTCCCTAACCCTAACTTTGGGGAGGTTCCCAATCTAATCTTTATCAACTTTGATTTATGGTTTCTATGGAATTTTTTGTTCTCTCTTCTATAGTTATTCTATCACCCTGAGCAGTATTTTTTTTTTAAATAGGAATTAGGTTCTTTAATTGTTCTGGGAAGGAGTTTCTTCCATGATGGCAGAAAAGCACTGAACCGAATTTGTCATGGTGACCTAGGAGAGGCCCCTCAGGGAGTTTCCCAATGGCAAAGACAAAGGATTTCTTAGTCTGTCCCTTGTTGATCTACATTCATTAGTCCAATGTTTGTCTTTACCACACCTTCTACATTATCCAGAAGGGAGGGGCATTCTGTTGCCATTGTTCCTTGAAAAAACATTGCTTCTCAGAATGCCCTGTTTACAGTCCCTTTTTAGATGACCTTGTTTACCACATTTGAAACACCTGACATTACTATTTTTCTTCAAATCTCTGGAAATCACCTCTCCTATTCAAGTATCATCATGGTTATGAGATTTAATATTAATTGTATCTCAGATCCATTCCTCCAAGGGTGCTGATCTTGCCTTTAATGGCCTAATTACCCTTTTGCATTGTGCATTAGCATTTTTTAAAAGCCAGAGATGCAATTATTATCTGTTTAGCTTCTGAATTTAATATTATTCTATTTACTGTTGAAGACAGCCTTTGTAAGAAATCAGTGAAGGTTTCTTTTGGGCCCTTTATAACTTTTGCAAATGACTCAGTTTTTCTTTCCTACTTCTTCAATTCTGGCCCAGGCATTCAAGGTTGCCATTTGGCATAAAATTAGGGTGTGGTCATCATATAAAGATTGTCTTTGTATATCAACATAATCACCTTCTCCAAGAAGTTGATCTTGGGAAATTTCCATACCTCTAGCTCTACTTTATTGTTCAATGGTCTTTCCACATCATCTTTTCACCAGGTCCTCCATTGTAACTGGGGACCAGCCTCTAAGACCACTGTAACCAAATCTTTCCAGTCTTGAGGGATAATTCTATTACAAGTTGACCAGGAGTTTAACATTTGCTTCACAAATGGAGAATGCATATCATATGACACTATAGCGTCTTTGAATCTCCTCAAATCTAACATTTGCACAGGAGTCCAATCAGTTCTTACACAGCCTTGAGCATTTGGCAATCTCTGTATGGTTACTGGATAGATTAAGGTTGGCTGTTTGAAAGCCTTAGACTGTTTCTCTATAACTATATAATGAAATGCAGAGATTGGTTCACCTTTAAATTCCTCTGTATGGGTCTGAGTTTTTCTATGATCTGTTTTGACCTGTTTTTCTAAAATTTTTATCTTGGCACTCACATCAACCAACTTTTTAAATGATAAAAACAGAAATGATCAAGCAAATAATATTGATAATTGACATTATATCTATCTCATCAACATTAATTATCCTCTCATTTACTTGTTTCATTTTCAGACTGCCTAATGTATTTTCAGAGACCAAACACTCTCCCTTGTAAAAATGTTTTCTATTTTTTAATGTGGGAAAAAATTCTTTAACTAATTTCTCCCTTTAAGACATCTTAATTGACTCACCAAATTTGTTGACAATGATGATTCAGATGTGAGGCTGACTGCTTCTTCATAGAACAGTAGAAGCCCAAGCATGTTTCAATGCAGCTACCTAATGTGGTAGTAGTCCAAGATGGGGATCCAGGGACAGCCCACAACCCACCAGGAGAGAAGACATAGACTCTGGCCCACATGGGGTGGAGACTCCAGCTGCGTATAGCTTAGGCCTGAACTGGTGCTGGTAAGGCCATAGGCAAGCAGCATTTTTGGGTGTGAATTTGTGCCACAAGCATGAATTGCTAAACAGTCTTATTAAAAGAAAACCCAGAGCCAGATATTGGGGTGAAAACTGAAAGATAAGAGAAGCAGAACAGGCAGCCACTAGCTTACTGCTACAAAATCCTCAGCCTCAAGAGAGCGAGTTCCTGTTTCCTCATGCCTTATGTATACACAATGGAATAATATTTAGCTGTAAGAAAAAATGAAATCATGAAATTTGCAAGTAAATGAATAGACCTAAAAAGATTATATTGAGTGAGGTAACACAGACCCAGAAAAACAAACTCAGTATATGCTCTCTCATCTGTGGTCCTAGCTCTAAATCCTCAGATGTGAATATATAACACAGAGTAACTATAGACACCAGGAAAATATAAAGGGACCATGATGGGGACTTGAGAGGGGAGTAACAAGATACAGGTGATAAAAAATGGTAAATTGAAAAATGAAAAAGGACTCCAACAAGGCAGGCAGTCCAGTGAAGGAGGAAGAGGGAAGAAGGGCAAATGACACCAAAGTTACTTGATAAAACCTCAAAGAATCCAACTATTATGGTGGTATTGTGTTCCCCAAAATATTGTGTACCTTAATAAACTTATCTGGGGTCAGAGAACAGAAAAGCCACTAGTTAGGCAGTGATAGCACACACCTTTAATCCTAGCATTCCAGAGGCAGAAATCCATCTGGGATCTCTGAGTTCAAGGCCAAATTGGAAACAGCCAGGCATGGTGACTCACGCCTCTAATCCCAGAAAGTGAGTCTTTAATCCTAGGGAGTGATGGTAGAAAGCAGAAAGGTATATAAGGGTGAGGACCAGAAACTAGAAGCATTTGGCTGGTTAAGCATGTGGCTGGTTAAGCATTTGACTGGTTAAGCTTTCAGGATTTGGAGCAACACAGTTCAGGTGAGATTCATTCTGGATGAGGATTCAGAGGCTTCCAACCTGAGGAAACAGGACCAGCTGAGGAATTGACAAGGTGAGATAGCTGTGGCTTGTTCTGTCTCTCTGATCATCCAGTGTTCACCCCAATACCTGGCTCATGTTTGATTTTATTAGTAAGAACCTTTTAGCTTCATGCTACAAACTATTTCACATTTACCTAAAATTTTACATAGTACATATAAATGTAGGCGTGTGTGTGTGTGTGTGTGTGTGTGTGTGTGTGTGTGTGTGTGTGTACATGTGTGTGAATTTATGCCACTTGGACTTGGAATGTTCCTCACAAGAACCATAGACTAAAAAAAAAAAAAACCCAGTACCAGGCATGAATAATTTCCTTTTGATTGGCTGTTCAGGGTGGTTCAAGTGATTCACAAACAGTACACTAGGGCTGTTGCCCTTGGTTGCCTCTGGGAAGTTTAAGGTAAGCCCCTATTGCTGAAGATATCACATACTTAGGACACAGGATTCAGACTATTTGAGCTGGATGTAACCTGAAAAACTCTAGATGTCTAGCTTATATTGTACCAGAAAATGCTATGTAATCTGCCTAGGAGAAAAAGAATTAACAGTGCTCCCAAACTGTAACACCTATGAACCACAACAAGGACTGTAGCTGGAGAGTTTCTCTCCAGCCCCTGGTCAAGCCCTGGCAGTCCAGCAGCCCACTTATAATATAAACACACAGATTCCTATATTATTTAAACTGTTTGGCCTAATGGCTCAGGCTTCTAGCTAGCTGTTCTTATATCTTAAATTAACCCATTTCTATAAATCTATACCTTGCCACATAGCTCATGGCTTACCAGTATCTTACATGTTGGTACTCATGGCGGCAGCTGGCAGCATCTCCTGATTCAGGCTTCCTGTTCCCAGAATTCTTTTCTCTGCTTGTCCTGCCTATACTTCCTGTCTGGCTACTGGCCAATCAGCATTTTATTTATACAGAGCCATATCCACAGCAAATGACCAGTATAGAAAAATAAAAATCTCTGCACTCTTAAACTGCCAGCAAGTGAATAATGCATTGCTCTTCACTTGAATCATCTCTGATATCTTCAGTGGAACTTTGTCCTTTCATCCTCAACAATCTCATTCACAAATTGTACTTTATATATTTAATGTTTTTATTTGTCAGTGTTATATTTTCTTAATTTGTATATGTGTAGAAGTTGAGACATTTTATCTATTATTGCTTGTCTAGAGATGTTTTTGCCCTATTACAAATCTAGTAATGCCTTCTTGTGCCATTAGTAACAAATGTTTTGTTCATTCATCTCTATTAAAAGGCAGAGTAGAAGTGATGATGAATACTTGATTTGTTGTAACTTAAAGCAAATGATTTGTAACTTCATCCCTCTCTGTGATGCTAGAAATGTTCTGTTGCATGAATTTCCTCAGCTTTTTCAATTTATATGCTAATGCTGAACTACAGAAAGTACATTTTTGCATCATTGAGATAATCATAAGATTGTTCTTTTTAATCAGCTGTCTCATCTGAATTTTTCTCCATTTTCTATTTTAAAGTTGCTAATATTGAACAAACTTGAACTTTTGTAATAAACTTAATGTAATCAAATATTTTAAGTGGAACTCATTCTTTGAATTACTGTACTTGGATTCATGAGAAAGAGCAGCTGCTGTTTTCTTCTTACATCCTGGTCATTTCCTAATTGCATGATTATGGCAAATTCAAATAATGGTCTTGTAGTTTATTTTATTTTGTAAAAAAATAGAATATTGACATTATTTACTTCTTAATATATTGAAAGAATGTGCCTTTGAATGATCTGGACCTGAAATTTTCTTAAGGATAGCCTTACAGAATGAGTTGAATTTATTAAACTGTAATAAGTAAGCAACATTTTCTAGAACTTCTTGACAGCAATCTAAACTATAAATTGGATTCCTATGCTTTTGAAATAGTCACTCTGTCTTTTACCATATAACTGTTATGTCCTATTTTCTTTTTTGGAGAGTTTATACTGTGATTTTTATGGTTTGAATATTAATGTCTCTCAAGGCCAATGATAAATTCTGGTCCCCAGCTGGTGGTACTATTGGGAGGTTGTAGAACCTCCAGGAAACAGGACCTAGTGGAAAGATATTATATTACTGGGAATGAGCCCTTGAAGAAGATGTTTCTTGGTTTATTTGCAATGCCTGTTCTCCTTCCAGCTGCAAAGAGATGAGCAGCTATGGTCATAATGTACTGCATCAAAAGAGTCGTACCAACTACCAGGGACAGGAAATCCTGAAGCCAGGAGTCTTTCTAAGTTCGCTACAGTTACAGGATGCTTATTGGTGTACTTATTTTCTTTAAATCGGTTTTGTCACAAGACCAAATATTTTATTAATTTCTTCACAATTTTGTTCAGTCTTTATGTTTATCTTCTATTTTCTTCTATTTTTCATAGGTTTATAGATCATATTTTTGTAATAAAAAGCCTATATAAAGACCAACTGATATTAATTTATTAATATTAAATTAAAGTATACTATTTGATTTTATTTCTCTTTTGAATTCTTTTGAATTAATTTTATGTTTTTATTCATTCTATCCTATCTTCACTAATGTAGAGGTTGTGCATTCTATATATTTAAAGCTATTGTTTCTACAGTCACATTTAAATGTTTGGAGAAAGGACTTTCAATTTCTCAAAAATCTAAATTTCAGTAATATTTTTCAATATTTCATGAAATAAGAAATACATTAAGTATATTCACCAAAACTCCAACTTAGATTCTCTTGCTATTATGAATTTTAATGTTAAAAGCACCCCAAACTTATTTTATCAGTGGTGAGATGTTTAGTCTCAATTACCTATTTTATGTTTTATAAACTCATTTTTTGTTTTTTTTTTTGAGACAGGGATAAAGATTCAATTTGAACAAGAGAGACCTCTTAATTAGAGGAGGTGATAATTCATGAACCAGCATGACCATCCTATTTAAACTAACTTATACCAGTAGCACATGCCTTTTCATTTAATCAGATAATGACTTGCCAAAAGGGAACATCCCCAAAATTAGTCTTGGGGAAGTTTCTTTGTTTTTGTCTTTTAGGAGAATGAATGCTAAGGAATCTGAAGAACACTGGACAAATGAGACAACTCAAGGAAAAGGACAAATCATCTATCCCAGGAAACAGAGTGAAATGGCATATGGGTATATCATCAAAAAAATTTTATAAGTCTTCCTAAATGTTTGTTTCTGCTCTTCTCTAAAGAAATTTAACACTACTGGTCTTCTAATAGTCCCAGTTCAATTAAAATTTAAAGCTGACTTTGGAGTTAGAGAATGGCTCTCTCCTTTGAACTCAAGTATGTTGTTAAGGGTTAGGAAAAGGACTAAGCAAAGGAGATTAAATTTAAGGTTCTTCTTTAAAAAAAAAGAAAGAAAAAGACAATTACCAGTTTTAAATACTTTACATTGGATTGGATTTTTTTTAGATTGTATACAAATTATATATATTGAAATTGATATCATTAAAAAATGATGTATGCATATTTCTAACTTTGTTCAAGATATTGTGCTTATACCGTTCATTTAACAATGTAATGCAATTTGCTGATTCTTGAATGTTATTATTATCAACCATTCGGATATAAAGAAATGAAAGTCAGTAGTTAGACATTACAATCAAACTTGTAACCATATTAGGTATGTTTTCAAAATTGAGCAGATATATTTTAGATAGACAGTTCATCTTCAAACTCTTCAGAGATCTACAGAATATGGCATTTAAAATGTTTTAATAACTTAGAAAATTTTTCTTTTTGTTATGACTATGAGACATGTCAGCTCCTGGCAGTACCAATCTACCTCAGAGAAAATATGGGCATTGAAGAAACTGCATATGGAGTTAACTTTCATTGTGGCAAAAGTTAGCCACTGGACAACAAAGTATCCTCGAATCAACTGCTGACAAATAGGACAGACAGGACATGAAACAAAGGACTACTGATTCTTGCCAAAACAAGTGTGGTTATGGCTTTATCAAAAGGCATCTTCTGAGGCCAGGACAATATGGCACCATCCCTGAAGTGGCCTTCACAATCCAGAATAGGTACAGTGCCCTTTTCTTCGAAGTCACCTGAACAGGAAGTGGGCTGATGGCTTCTGATGTGCAGTGGAATGACAGCTGGAACAGTTATTCTTGAAGAGTAACTAAGCTCACGCCTCTCAATAGTAGACTGGCATTTAATAGAAGGATATGGAGAAGAATGAGATGCTGAGATGAAGCCACACACACACATAGCCAAGAAGAATGGACAGCTGAATTTTTTTAAAAAAGGAAAACATCAACAATTTCCAGAATTTAAAATCCTGAATCATGACATGACACTAGTGGAATTCAGGTGTTTCTGGTACATGGACTGCTCTCACCCAATGTGAGGTCGAACTATTGACCTTGTGTACCTCCTACTTCACAAATGAGTCTTTCAGATATGCTAAGTCTATAGGTTGAAGATGCCCCAACACTGTGAAGAAACCTCAGGTGACTGTACAGGCATCTGGCCGTTTCTGTCAACTCACATTTTTTTTTTTTTTTTGGAAGTTGCTTGCATGCACTTCCCGTTTTTATTTTTGTTAAGTAATATTATTTCCTTCTTGGGTCTTTGAGAGAGTTGAATGTTAGTTATAATTGAAGATTAGTTAGTTTAGTTGAAGATTAGTTAGTTATAGTTGAAGGTTAGTTAGGACAGAAAATGAATTAGGTACATTTTAGTTTTACCAAAACAGAATTATTTTCTCTGAATTTGTCAAGTACAAATGGACTAGACATTGTTTAGGTATTTATTGCTTGTATATATGGTATATAGTTATTGTACTTTTGTATATAGTTTTTTCTTGTATTAGTTACAACTTTCCTTTTCTCTTTTTATTAAAATAGAAAAGGGGAAATATGGTGATATTTTAATTGGACTAAAATGTGATTTTATTTATATGTTAATAAATAAAGTTGCCTGGGGATCAGAGCTAATAGCAAGCCACAGCAGAAACTGGGTGGTGGTGTTGCACACCTTTAATCCCAGCCCTTGGGAGGCAGAGCTAGGCAGATCTCTGTGTGTTCAAGGATACAGCCAGCATGGAGACACATACCTTTAATCTCAATACCAACCATAGAAGACCTGGAGGTCTGTATAGATGAGCAGTGATGAGGAGGTCATATGGTTGAGTTTACTACCAATGAGAAGGCAGAATAGAAAGTCAATAAAAAGAACAAACACACAGGATATAGCTCTCTTGCTGAGGACAGCAGCAGCAGTGAAGTGTAAGGTTTTTTAGCTCAAGTTTTGCTCTGACTTCTTGGGCTTTTTAACTTTGCAATTGGCTCTTATTTAACAAGATGGTTACATCTACATCTGGCACCCAATGTTTGTGGTATGAATTCATGAAAAAACTGCTTGCCTGTGGCCTTGTGGGCCCCAGCTCAGACCAAAGCTATCCTCAGCTGGTTGTGGTGGTGCTGAAGGAGGCAGAAGCAGGAGGATCCTGAGTTTGAGGTCGGCCTAGGAGGCTTCCTAAGGAGAAGCTTCAGCCGGGACTTAGCCACAAACTGTGGTGGGACCATGGAGGCAGCAGTTGCTGCTCCGAGTTGCTGGCTGCTTCTCATCATGTTGGTGACTGTGGTGATGCTGCTAGCTGGAACAAAAGGTTTACTGCTGCTTCTTCAGAGAAGAATTGCCAGGACCATCGTGTTACAAGAAAGCATCGACAAAGGTCAGTTTGGAAAAGTTTGGCAAGACAAATGGCTGGGAGAAATTGCTGTGGAGATTTTCTCTTCTAGGGAAGAATATTCATGGTTCCAAGAGACAGACATTTATCAGACTGTGATTGCTCCAAACCACAGAGGCACAAAAAGAAAAAAAAATAAAAAATCTGCAGGGAACCATGACAACGCCTAACAGTGACTTTGAAATCTTCAAAAGGATGACAGGGCTCCACAATGATGATTCCACAAGGATTATGGTAAAGCCATTAAGCTGATTAACACCACCAAAAGATCAGCTTTGGACTACAAACTATTCAGGACAATTTTGAGATGGCTAGCTGAGATCATCCAGCCTGACAGACTACTTGAACAAGGACTTGAAACAAGCCCTGAACTTTCTCATTATTCAGCAACTGGACAAATGATACAGGACTTGACAATTAACCCCAAAATTTTCTTTTCAGGATTCCTTAAAGATGTCTTCACCCCTAGAAAACAGGAAGTAATTTTAAGAAAACGATGTCCACATTCCCAAGAAGTGGGATGGGAGGTTTTTGGTCATTTAATACATTTTGGATATTGTCATTGTTTATGATGGTTGGTTACAAGCTGTTAATTGTTAATGGTCAGGAAAAAAGCTGGTCATGGAGAATAGATTCAGAGTTTTTGTTTAAAAAAGAAAAAAGAGAATATAGATTTGAGGTATATCATTGAAATCTACTCTGAGAAAAAAGATAAAGAAATAATAGGATAAATGTGTAGATCACTGAATCTATTCTAAAAAGAAAAAGGGGAAGGTATAAAAATAACAAAAGGTAGATTACTGAATCTATTATGAAAAGAAAAAAATACTTTTAAAAAGGAACTACTTGTTTTAAATAAGATAAGTAATGAATTTTTGTCTGAGTTTATCAAATGTTACTGGACTGGACATTGTTATGTATTAATGGAGTTTTTTTTTTTGTCTGAATCTGTCAAATGTTAATGGACTAGACATCGTTAATGTAATCTTGATTGTGTATATTGTATATGCTTAATAGAGAGTTTTTCTTTTATTAGTTATAAGCTTTTTTAAATTTTAGACAAAAGGGGAGGAAATGTGGTGGTATTGTGTTCCCCAAAATATTGTGTACCCTAATAAACTTATCTGGGGTCAGAGAACAGAATAGCCACTAGATACTTAGGATAGGCAGTGTGATAGCACATGCCTTAAATGTGGAAATTTTCTTTTCTAGGGAAGAATATTCATGGTTCCAAGAGACAGACATTTATCAGACTGTGATTGCTCCAAACCACAGAGGCACAAAAAAAAAAAAAAAAAAAAAAAAAAAAAAAAAATCTGCAGGGAACCATGACCACACCTAACAGCAACTTTGAAATCTTCAAAAATCTTCTGCCTAGCATTCCAGAGGCAGAAATCCCTCTGGATCTCTGTGAATTCAAGGCCACATTGGAAACAGCCAGGCATGATGACTCACGCCTTTAATCCCAGGGAGTGAGCCTTTAATCCCAGGGACTGATGGCAGAAAGCAGAAAGGTATATAAGGCATGAGGACCAGAAACTAGAAGCATTTGGCTGGTTAAGCTTTTAGATTTTGAATAGCACAGTTCAGCTGAGAGCCATTTGGATATGAGGACACAGAGGCTTCCAGTCTGAGGAAACAAGATCAGGTGAGAAGTTGGCCAGGTGAGGTTAGCTGTGGCTTGTTCTGTCTCTCTTATCTTCCAGTGTTCACCCCAATACCTGGCTCATGTTTGATTTTATTAATAAGACCTCTTAAGATTCATGCTACAGCATAATGTTTTCATATTGGCACATCTGCATTTGACTTATTTTGTGGTGATAGGGATAGACCTCAAAACTTTGCATATGTTTGGCGAGTGTTTAGCATTGAGCTATGGCTACAGACTTAACACATTTTTTTTTTTATGATGTACAAATCATGGAATATACAGTCAACTACAGAAAATTTAACAGGTTTATTTACTATTAAAAGTATAAAATAATGTTATTTATGATATATAATATGTAGAGGTATATGAATTTCCTTCACTTCCAATTTCGAATTTAGTGAAAACTTGAGTGAAAGGAACAGAGAAACAAAAGAGGGGGCAATGGATACTGATAACACTTCATGCTGGCAGTGCATTCTGGGCCAGATGGAGCTGTCAGCAGAAGGCATTTGAGGAGACTTGTTGCCAGGCATTGCCAACAAGTTGGTCCCTTGGGAACAACTATATGCATAAAAGCTTCTGTCACATTGTGTGCTGAGATGTAGGACAATCTGTAGGAGCTATTTTTGTGCTTTAAAATTCCTCCATATTCGAGAGTCAGGCCATCTCCATCTATAAGCGTATGTATCCTACGATCTTTGTTCGATACTTTTTTTTCCACCAATTTATTTTATATTTTTCTCTATGATATTTTTTTTCTGCATTCCTGGAACTCATAAGAGAAACATAAATATGTTTTCATCCTAAACTCAAAAGATAACTATTATTTTGTCATTTGTTGTGTCTGTGCAAATTAGTTTTATACATTGGAATCAAAATATTGATTTATTGACAATAGCTAAAATACTATTTTCAACATTTAACAAGACAAATAATCTCACATTTTACTAGTGAATTCTTTTTTTTTTTGAGTTTTCTTATTTTTGAGATTATAATTTAATTACTTCTCACCTCCATTTCCTCCCTCCAATCCTTTCCATGTACTCTTCCACACTCTCCTTCAAATTCATGGCCTATTTTTCATTAATTGTTATTGCACAAATATATATATATATGTATAAATTTAACCTGTTCTGTTCATATAATGTTCCTTGTATGTATGTTTTTCTTGGTACTGGATAATCAATTGGTGTGCTCTTCCTTGGGAAGACTACCTCTCCCAATTCCAGCCTTCCTCAGTTGCCTATAATTCTTTGTGTAAGGCTGAGGCCTCATAGGCTTTCTTCCATCCAGGTTGGCATGTTCTTTGTTGTGTTCAACATTTAACAAGACAAAATAAATCTTCTTAAACTTTAAGTGATTTAAAAAAAACAAAACAGGGTATCTAGCCCAGGCTGATCTCAAGCTCCCTATAAAGTCCAGGATAAATCTGTATTTCTGATAGCCCAGGGTGGCTGTGTAGCCTATGATGATGACTTTAAATTTCTGATCTTTTTGTTTTCACCTAGTGCTGGGATCAAATGTGTGCACCACCACATTGTGTTTATATGGTGCCACAGATTGAACCCAGTACCTTCAGCATACTGAAGCTCAATACCTACTGAACTAAATCCACAGACTTATGATGATTGATTGTTGTTTATTATTGATATGTATTGGCCTGTTCTTTCACTTCCCTATTCTAGTATGTGAATACAAAGCCAATAATTTCAAAAGCAAGAATACAGATAAGCTAAATGCTAAGGCACTCTTAATCATTGTGCATACATTGGCACAATAACCACTATTCCTCCTTTCTATCACCCCTTCCTATGTTCCCCATAAGTACGGGTGTTATAGCTGCCATGTTTTTGTAATCACCCCTTATCAATTAGTAATCAACCCTTTGGCAACCAAGTACCAAGAAATGTGTGGGAGATACAGGAAACACAAAATAGAACTTTCATTCTGACCCACAAAAAACTCACTTTACTTAAAGAGAGAGAGATATACCTTAAAAATATCCATATAGTGGTGGTACATGCCCTTAATCAGAGCATTTGGGAGGCAGAGACAGGCAGATCACTGTGAGTTTGAGGCTAGCCTGGTCTACAGAGCAAGTTCCAGGGCAGCCAGGGTGGTTACACAGAGAAACCCTGTCTCAAAATAATAATAGTAACAACAGTAATATTAACAAAAGCTCTTCTTAGATACTGGTGGACATCAATTTTTCTCCTGCTT